>NW_024082338.1:84342-229640 GCF_003009895.1 Hyaena hyaena | reverse complement strand
CTTCCTTCTCTGGGTCGGGCTGGCGCGCATGGGCGGGGGCTTGCCCGCAGGGTGTTCTAAGCCGGAGTCCGGTTAGAAGGCTCTCTCAGTGGATTCTGCGTCTTTTTTCTCCCAATCTCTCAGGTTTTGTAAGGTTTCCAATGTCTTCAGATCTTTTCTGTGTGATGTATGGGCGCGAGTGCAGGTACGGAGCTCCTTACTTCTCCGCCATCTTGCCCTCTCCTCTCCGGGTCAACTATTTTAAATATGCACAATGAGCTAAAGGAAGCTATGAGAATAATGTCTCACCAAATAGACATTATTAACAAAGAGATAGAAATTATAAGAATGAACCAAATAAAAACTATGGAGTTGGAAAGTACAATTACTGAAATAAAATGCTCACTAGAAGGTTTCTGCAGCAGATTTGAGGGAACAGAAGGAAGAATTACTGAACTTGAAGATAGGTCAACTGATATTATCCAGTCTGATTTCCTTCTGAAGAGCAAAAGGAAAAAAGAATGAAGAAAAATGAACAGAGCCTAGGAGACTTGATGAAAACCATCTAATGGACCAACAAAAACATACTAGAAGTCTCAGAAGAGCAGCGTGGATAGATAGAGAGAATGAGAGGGATAGAGGAGAATAGTTGAGGGAATAATGACTGAAAACTCCCCAATTTGTATGAAAAACATTAATATCCAAGAAGCTCAATGAAGTCTAATTAAAATACACTCAAAGAGAGCCACACCTGGACATAGCATATGAATACAGTTAAAAGCAAAATACAAGACAGAAGTAATTCATAACTACAAGAGGTACTTATGATAAAGAGCTGTCACGTAATTTTGGGGGGATGGTGGTGGGACCTATTTGAAGTGCTGAAAGCAAAACGCTGTCAGCCAAGAATCTATATCCGGTAAAACTATCCTTTAAAAAAATGAAGAAGAAATCAAGACATTCCCAGATAAACAAAAACAGACAGAATTTGTTACTGGCAGATGTGCCCTACAAAATATGAGAGGGAGTCCATCAGGCTGAAATAAAAGAACACTAGGTAGTGACTCAGTCCACATGAAGACAAAAAGCACTGGAAAGGCAACCAGCAAGGTAAATATAAAAGATAGAGCAAATACGCTTCTGTTTGTAACTCTTAAGAGACAACTGCATAAAGCCATAATTATAAATCTGGGTTGATGGGCATACAAAATATGAAGATCTAGTTTGCATGATAATGGCACAAACGAGGGAGGAGGGGCCAGGGCTACACAGGTGTAAAGTTTTGGTATACTGTCGAGATTAGGTTGGTATTAATCTGAGGTAGGTCGTCATACATTCAATCTCTGGGACAACCACTAAGAAAATAACTAGCATTGAAGATTTCTGGGTTATTTTTAAAAAATGTTTATTTATTTTGAGAAAGAGAGAGAGCATGCATGAGAGAGCAAGAGAGCACAAGCCAGGGAGGGGCAGAGAGAAAGGGAGAGAGTCCCAAGCAGGCTTCTCCCTGTCAGCACAGAGCCTGAGGCAGGGCTGGAACTTGCCAACCATGAGATCATGACCTGAGCCGAAATCAAGAGTTGGATGCTTAACCGACTGAGCCACCCAGGCACCCCTTGAAGATTTATTGGTTATTTTGGATCCTTGACTATGTAGGCTGACCTCAATCTCATTCCTTCTGTTGTGTACATATTCTGTTGTGGGAGTGAACCACAATTTATTACATGTCTTATTGTACATGTAACATGTTTTACTGTTTTTGTTATTACAAAGAATGTTGTAGTGACCATTCTTACACAGACACACTGGCATACTTTTGTGAGTGCATCTGTAGGGCAAATTCCTAGCTAAGAGATTCCTGAGTCAAAGGCTATGTATATTTCGAATTTTGATAAGTTTTGCTATATTGATCTCCTAAAAGGATATTCCAAATTATATTTCTATCAATAATATAGGATAGTATCTATTTTTTTACCCTCCCTAATGCTTGGTATTATTAAGCTTTTAATTTTTTTTTTTTTTTAATTTTAGACAGAGAGGCAGAGGGAGAGAGAGAATCTTAAGCATGCTCCACACTCAGCCCAGAGCCCGATGTGGGGCTTGATCCCACAAGTCCAAGATTCTGACCTGTTAAACTTTTTAAATTTAGGTGAATAGATAAATAGACAGTATGTCAGGTACTTTGCATGTAATATTTACTTTTGAATGAGATTGAACATCTTTTTTGTGGTCCATTTCTATTTTTCTTCTGGTAACCTGCTTGTCTGACTTTTTACAGAGTGTTTTAATAAGCTGGTTATCTTTTATCTTTTTCTCATTTAGTTGTAAGATAAGCCAGGTTTTTGAATCTCAGTTACACATACTGAGTTTGGGAAAATTCTTAATCTGTACTGAATTCTCTTGCCTTGTGTGTGAAATGGGAGCGGACTGTTATGCCTTATAGGGGTGTGGGAGGGAAATGCCTTGCACATCTCAATAAGCTTTAGTCTCCCTCCATCTTCAAAGCACCAAAAATACATATCCAATTCTCCTTCTGCTTGGAATCTCTCCACCTTCCTCTTACTGTCAGCAGCCAGAGAAAGCACTCTGCTTTTAAGGGCTACCTGGATAATCTCCCTAAGGGTCAAGCGTGCCACACAACACAATCCAATCGTGGGAGTGGTAGCTCATCATACTCACACATTAGGCAAGGAGTCCTGGGATGGGGTCCCACAGTGTAGAATTCTGACTTCCACAGAAGTGGGACTTTTACCTTTTTTTTTTTTTTTAAATGAAAGCTTGAGCAGAGCTCTGCTAAATAGAGCAGGTAATGCTGTGGGTGGAGATGGGGAGTGAAGGTTGGAGCTCCCTCTGCCTAAGACCTCTGCTCTTCGAGTGCCCCAAACCTGGTATCATAATTGTGGAAGTTACAAGTTTAAGGCATTAAGGCTGTTTCTAGAACTCAGGTGCTATACTGCAAAGGGTAAACCATCAACCATAAACAGTGTAAAGGGATAGGTTTTGTTGAAGTAGAGTGCTGAGTGAATGAGCCACAGGACTAATATGCTTTTTTAAAAATTTTTTTAATGTTTTTTTTTTTTTTTTTGAGAGAGAGAGACAGACAGAGGGGAGGGTCAGGGAGAGAGTGAGACCCAGAATCTGAAGCAGGCTCCAGGCTCTGAGCTGTCAGCACAGAGCTTGACATGGGGCTGGAACTCGACCGCAAGATCATGACCTGAGCTAAAATCAGATGCTCAACCACTGAGCCATCCAGGCACCCCAGGACTAATATGTTTTGATAAAATAGGAGAAAAAAGAGCAGCAAATCCAGGCATAACTGAGCAGTTAGCTGACTTATACAAGATCATGCTGAGTTGGGTTTCAGATCCAGTTCTGCTTGGTTCCCAAACGCAAAGTCTTTTCTTTATAACATCTTAATCCCACTGCTGCACATCAAGCCAGCCCAGAGAGTAATCACCGTGAAAGAGCCTAGCCCTCTGGCTTCTCCTGTCCCTGCAGCAACTAAGGGTAGCTCTGACTTTGGGAATTCAAACTGCAGTGGCTTCCCAGCCTCATGCTGCAAAGTGATGAGCACAGGGCTTTGAATGAGTAAACTCTTACATTAGTACTGAAAGACCCCAGAGCTTCCTACCATATTTCACAACAGAATCTCATCTTTCTGAATACTGGGACTTGAATGCCAAAAAAGCATTTTGGTACATGACTTTTATAAAATGTATTTCTTAAGTTCTAATTGAATGGATGTTTTGGTAAAGAAGAAAATAATATTCTTAGAGTTCTTCTGGGAGCCATCCTGGGAAACTCATTTACCCTTTTTGTGGCTGCTTTATATTCAGAAACACACACACACACACACACACACACACACATAATGGCAAGCTGATTGCAAAAAGAGGCTCGCTGTTGTCTTTCTGTTGGGAGGTCTGAGTGTTTACAATGGAGTTCATGTAGCAGTTGGGTAATTGCTTATTGGAGAAAGCACCAGATATATTCTCAAACAGAAGGCTTCCCCTCACTAGACTCCTACTCAGTCAGCCTGGACTCCTTACCCAGAGTCTTCCAGAACTATTCTTGTCCACTCAGTATAAGAGGCAAGAGATGTTTTATAATGGTAGGAAGAATTTATAGACTAAAGTAGAATCAGGTAAATGAATGAAGTCGCTAAATTATCTATAGTAGCTTTATGTAGATTCACATAAATAACTCATTCCTGTGAAGTCACTAAGGAGCTTGTTAAAATGGAGTTTGTTCACTTCTACTTCCAGAGACGTTCTGATTCAGTTTGCCTGAGCTCTGAAAAGTTTGAAGTTTTTAAAAATTTATTTATTTGTATTGAGAGGGAGAGAGAGAGAGGGAGCGGGGATGAGGGGAGCAGAGAGAGAGAGAGGTAGAGAGAATCTTAAGCAGGCTCATGTTGTCAGCACAGATCCTGATGCAGGGCTTGATCCCATGAACCATGAGATCATGACCTGAGCTGAAATCAAGAGTTAGATGCTTAGCTGACTGAGCCACCCAGTCACCCTCAAAATTTTTAATTTTTAATAAATAGCTCAGGTACAAACAAGAATTCTACCTGTCTGGCTAACTGAGCTTGTCAGAAGAGGCACAGCCAGGTATATGCTGGGGAAGGACCTCATACCTCTGTTTTAAGGGAAAAATATCTTGAAAGCTCCAAATGGAGAAATGGGTTGGTAAATTGTGGTGCATGAATATAATGGAATATTGTGTGGGTCAATAAAAATGGTATACATACATTCATATTGTGAACACAAGTGAAATGTGGATTCATGGTGATTACGATGATGGGCACAGGTAATGAGAAAGTGATAGCAGAAACGGACATGGTTGTCATTAATATTGTTTGACTTCATCTATTCAATTATTTTGTAAACGTGTTCACTGCAAGGTCTATATTAAAACCATCATATATTTTGCATTTTGTTTAGATACTGGGTTCTGTAACACACGCTCGGAAGATGTAATTCCTATCGCAAGAAACTGTTGGCCAAGTGATGATGGAAATCCCAAGAGAAATACAGAGAAAGATCGCAGGATTTTTGGCCAAAAGACTTGTGTTTGAGTTCCAGCGTTAGTAACAAAGTCGGGTATTGACAGCTATCTCAACTTCCGCTTGAGCCGATTTTCACACGGTTAATACGAGAATAACAACAACAATAACCATATTTACCTCAAGAGTTGTGCTAATGGCGTATAGGAGGATTAGGAGGAACTTGACGGAGGAACAAGGGGGAGAAGAAGGGGGGAAATGGTGGGGGAAAGGGAGAGAGGCAAACCATGAGAGACTCTTGAATGCTGACAAAAACTGAGGACTGATGGATGTGGGGGGGAGGGGGGGATGGGCATGAAGGAGGGCACTTTGGGGATGAGCACTGAGTGTTATGTAGAAACTAATTTGACAATAAACTATTTGTAAAAAAAAAAATAAAAATAAAGACAATTTAGCTCATAAAAAAAAAAAGAGTTGTGCTAATGGTTATATTAGGGGAATGAAAATGAAAGTAGACTGTAAAATATTATGCAAATAGAAATTATTTTCTTAAGCTGTTATGCTAAGTGACATCGAGAAATGTCCACATTGAGAAATCTTACCCCTGGGAGTATTTTATTTATTTTTTAAATTAACTATGAGTTTGGAAACTACAGTTTGGTCTGTTTAATAGCGAGTTTTTGTAACCAAGCATCTCTCAGGCTCATGTGTGTGAGACAGCATTTCCTCACAGAGGATAGAATAGCCTCAGGAGCGCCTCTCAGCCCTGGCACATGCTGTCAACCGAAACGACTTCTACTGGCCTTGACATTCAACAAGCCCCCTCTCCTCTTTTTCTGTACAGGAAGATGTAAAAAGACCACCAGGATGGGATGCACATATCACATGGAGTATCCATTGCCTTCTTCCTCCTGACAGCTGTGCAGATTGTGTGTCCAGCTCTGGTTGCAGACCTAAGGTCTCAGCTGGTCGTTCTCTTGTGCGCTGGCCAGCTCTTCCTCAGGTCTGACAGAATGCTTGTGCGGGTCACTGCCTTGACAGGTGTGTCATCCAATTTTGCTGGAAAGACTCTGACAAGGCCAGAGAAAGCAGCAGACTCTGTTCTCATGGGAAGGCAGCAAGCGAGTGCCACCCTGGCACTAGTGGAATAGGAGAGTTAGCCAGATCCTTCCAGTAAAGCCAAGAAGTACTAGTTAATTTCATGGTCATTTCCACACTGTTTATCAAAGAGCCTCTACTCCAATGTAAAGCTCCCAAATATGGTGTTTTCACGAGCCTGGCTGGGATGTGGCTGAATGCCTGAGACATATAAATATTTACTAAATAAGCAAATACACTTGGAAATGTGTTTCTGCCTCAGCGTTACCACAGTGGTCATTGATGCTAATTCTCAGAGTGAGACCATTTTATGGATTATTCCCAATAGGGGCTCAGAAAACATATCAACATCCAGAGCTTTTAAGGTCCACAGAGCCCAGGGATGACATCCACATTTTTTATGTGCAGAGGGGCAGTAGTGAGGCTACTCTCTTGCAAAGCAGGGCAGGGCAGAGGAGAATGTGGTGGGCAGCATTAGCCTGAGTCAGACTCGGGGTCAAGTCTCAGCTTCAGCATACTTCGTGACTTCCTGTAAATAACTCACCCTCTCTGAACTCCTGTTGCTTTATCTATAAACGAGGGGCAGCAGTCCACATTCCATGGGGTGTTGTGAGGATTAAGGGAGATGATGTACAGAAAGCATCTGGTCAATACCATGCACTCATGAAATACTAGTTTTCCTTTCTTTTGAATTATTATTATTTTTTATAGCTTAGGGTTCTCCCAAATCTCACATTTCTTCCCCAGGATGTTCCTCTGCAATCCTGGTGTATGTATGCCGTGAAATTGAATCCACATGTTCCTCATTTGTGTGTACTAAAAACATTAAGATGTTATTCCAGAAGATTTGTTTGATGTTCAAAAGTTCTATAGTGGTAACATTGGGAGAATGTCTGGAGTGCTTCTAAGATGGCTGTCCAGTCAGATTTCAAAGCCACGTCAGTAATTGCTTTTTATGTTCTGTCCACTTAGACCAGTTTTGAAGATAACCACTGGCCTATATTATCGTGATGTCTGACACATGATTGCATTTCTTTTGTTATAAAGTATGGTCACAAATATTTTCTCCTTTAATCATGAGACAACCCTGCGTAAGTGTGTGAGTCTGTGTGATTAGTACATCATTATCTAGCTTTACAGATGGGTAAACTGAGTCTCAGAGGGATAGATCAACCTATTCAAAGGCAAAAACTTGGTATTTGGCAAATGTGACTTTCAGATCGTGTTTTTTGTCTCCAAATCTAGAGCAGGCCACAGTCCCACGGGACAAAAAAATTAGATGTTAAATGAGATCCCTTTCTCCTTTTGGCTTTGTGTTGCTTTGTTTTCTCTGGGAATCCCCACAGAAGTTCAAGCATTTAGGCAGATCCTGTGGACTCATTACACAGTGACCAAGTTATGAGGGGTTGGGCTCAGTGCAAATTTTGTAGGCTAAGTGATTTAAAAAAAATCTGGCAAGAATCACAGAATTGAGAGCCAAAGGGGACCTTTAGAGGTTGTTGCATTCCCGCAGATAGTCATTACTTCATTCAGCAGTTTTTACGGAGGTCCTGCCACGCCCCAGGCACCATGCAAGATGCTGAAGATCCAATTCAACCATAATGGATATAGACCTTGTCTGTGGGGACAGAGCAGTGGTCTTTCATTCACTCCTCTAAATTCACAGGAGAAACAAGCATAGAGAAGGAAAATCACTTTGCCCCAGGCCAGATAGCTGGTTAGTCATTGGCAGGTTCCCAATTTTCCTATTCCCAATTTCACCCCACTCCCACCGTGGCCACCAACTTAGAAGAGAACAGTTCCAAACCTCTGGATTTTTCTTCCTATTCCTCTGACATGGGCCCATCTGACGGATCCTTGCAGGAGGAAAACCAGAGCAGCTTCCACGGAAGGGGACCAGTGTTCTGGATCACAGATGCTGGTCTTGTCAAGTTGCTGATGCCACACCCCCCAAAAATGGGTGCTAAGAAAGCAGCTCAGGGCACACTTCCCCTGGTCTCCTCTCTGTGCTTTGAATGACCCAGCCCTGGTCTCTGAGTGGGGCTGCTACTTGCCAGGGGAGGAAGGCCAGCCTCAGAAGAGTTCAGATGCTTTTAAGTGGTGCCTCAGAAACCTAGAAAACTGGAGGAAATAACCTCAGATCACAGATGGGGGGCAAGTCCTAAAGCATCAGGCCCCGTTCCGCTTAAATCAAGACATCCGGTCACTTTGCTTCACCAGGACAAAGAGTCTTTTCTTCTTAAGCCAGGACTTCATGTCTTTAATCTTTCCCAGAAGAAAAAAGTTCTCATTACGTCTATATCTTATCACATAGCTGTATATCATAAAGATGCTGTTATCACCTCTGCCTTCTGATTAACTGGCCCTGAGTGATTCTAGCCCATGTTATGAGCTGTGCTCTAAAAACAATGACAGTCACTCAGCCATCAACAGAGGCCCGAGTCACAGGCACTGTTGAGTAATCTGCAGGAATCTCTGCGGGCTCTTCATAATAAACAATGACGAGAACAGTTCTTTGTCCAGACCACGGCTAAGAGAGCCTTTCTGTGCAGATATGACTTGGCACCTGCAGCCAGAGCTCAAGAGCCTCCAGAAAACTCCATTCCAATATGTGGCCTCACTTGTTGGCTTTATTTCCTATGTCAAAACAATAGAAGTGAATAGAGATACAGCACCTGGTGTCTTAGGTGGCCAAGTAGCAAACAGGTGATATCCCTTTGTACATCAAAAGCACACTTTGGAAGGGAGCCTGGTGCTGAATATGGGCATGGCATTCAACTTTGAATATGTGAAAATCCAAAGAGAAGCATGGATATTTGAAAAGCATGTCAAGGATTATCATGATTGAAATGGTAATGATGGTGATGATCCCGTGATGGCGATGCCAACAATTCCCAGTTTATGATCAAGGTTATGGTAGTGAAAGCACTTGCTCCTTGGGCTGTGCAGGCTAGGCCAGTATTTAGACCTGGCCCTCTGGCAGACTTCCTTGGCCCAGGTGCACCCCAGGGAGGCAGATTTAATTGTTTTAGGGGAAGGCGGGCCTAGGCATTGGTGCAGTTCTATCCAAACTCTCCAGGAGATGTTCACTTGCAGCCAGAATTGAGAATCACTGCCTTTGATGAAAATCACCCAATCTGGTGGGATCTGGAAGGAAAACACAAGTCAGTGACTTGTGTGATATGTGAGGAGTGAGCAAGGGGAAAAGGGAGGAAGATGATTTAGGGAAAGGACCAGAACAGTCGGCCTGGGGCCCGGAGGGATACAGATGCTTTCTTGGAGAGGCAGGATGGTGGTGGGTCTGGCAGGAGCGCTGGGTGGGAGGTGAGAAGTGACTGAAGGTGCCTGTGGAGATAGGCTAAGAAGGCTTTGAGAGCGACACTGTGTGAATTAGATGCTCATCCAAAAAGTCGGCTGGGGAATTGGCTTCAAGCAGAGTAGACAACATCAGATAGACACATCTCGAATAATCAAAAGAGTGTGTGGCTGCAATGTGGAGAGTGAATGGATGAGAGAGGAAGACAGCAGGTTTGAGCCAGGAAGAGGCTGAGGCTCTAACTCAGATGAGGGCAATGGTGGTCTGAGCAGAGAGTATGGCCATGCAGGGGGATTCACATTCTGCTGGAGGATGGAGTTGGCAGGGTTTGCCGATTGACTGCACTCAGAAAGTAAGAGAAGGAGTCCAGTATTCCTCAGAATCCTTCCCTGCTGCTCTCAGGCTACCTGGCTCACACTTCCTTTCTACTGAGCCCAGTGGTTCCAGACTTCTTCTCCTGCCCAGCTGCCCTCCCCCAGCACTGTTGCCCAGTCCCCCCCCCCCCCCATCAGCCCCAGGAGCAGTGTGGCTCGTTCCTCAGAAGTGATACATCCTAAACTATTATGGCTGAGAGCATTCGTGCTATTCTCCAAGAATATGTGCATTTTCATCAGAGAGATCCATGATCTTCCCATTCATTTGGAGAGGGTCCCAGCACAGAGGGAGGAGGGACACTTCTGGAGTTTGCCTGCAGGTCTGAAGTGCTCTCATTTCACTAGTGGGTGGGACTCTACCTCTTCCCAAACTTTACGATGCTCCCCCATCCCATCCTGCCCCATCCAGTAGCTCAACTGTCTGTTTTTTGTTCCTCCAGACACCAGCCATATGGGGATCTAAGCTGAAGTCATGCTCCTCTAAAAACACACTTGTAAAGGAAGGGCCCATAATTCACAGGTCATACAAACGCCTGGCTAAATCCAATTGCTTGTTGGACACAAGGTTCTGATGGCGTCGCTGTGCTGACACCATTTCTAGGCCTGTCTGAGGTCTGTCTGTTCGTCTGCATGGGAGGTGATTTCCTCCTGGTCGGCTTGCCATGCAATTCCGGGTCACTGAACGTCCCCCGCCCCGGGATTAACACCACTGAGCGTTTACACTCTGTTGTTTTTGCAAAATCCCTTTGGTTTAGGGGAGGATAAGAAGATTCTGCCGTGGAGAAAGTTTGTCAAAGAGCTGAATTATCTGTGTCCAAAAAGTAAATTATGCCAGGGGAGAGGTGGAGAGGGGGAGAATGGCACATGACATCACAGAGGAAGCAGGCTCCATACATTTGGTGAAGATCGTACGAGAACACCTCAAGATATAGCTTGTTTCTCTGATGTGCCCGAGGAAATTTTGCAGGCAAAACCTCAACTTCTCTAAGTCTGAGTGGATGCCAGGGGGAAGAGACAGCAGAGCCGACGATAGCCGTGGCTGTGTCCCAGGGGGGTGCCCACAGCTGCCTGCCACAAAGACAAGCTGACAGGACGGGGGCCAAACCAAATCTGCTTCCCTCCCTTGCTCAGGGATATGGCAGAGACTAGAAATACTGGTTTGGCGCTGCAAACATCTAACCACAAGCAAACTGGATCTCAGGTGATCTTTCCCTTCTTTTTCTTCTTTCCTGTCTTCTTTGAGTGCATGCCATCACTCTAATCGGATAAAAAGCAAAACTACAGGGGCGCTTGGGTGGCTTAGTCGGTTAAGCGTCCGACATTTGCTTAGGTCATGATCTCGCGGTTCGTGGGTTCGAGCCCCGCGTCGGGCTCTGTGCTGACTGCCAGCTCAGAGCCTGGAGCCTGTTTCAGAGTCTGTCACTCCCTCTCTCTGACCCTCCCCTGCTCACGCTGTCTCTCTCTCTCCCTCCCAGAAATAAATAAAACATTAAAAAAAAAAAAAAAAAAGAAAAGCAAAGCTACATTCTGAGGAAGAATTGGGAAGGCAGCCTCCAAAGAGATGTGTGAGGGACCCTGGTCACACTGAAAGCACACCTAGGAGGCTGAGCCCAAATAGAAGAGAAGTGGGAAACACCAAGGCCCAACCTGGAGGAGTCTGGGGTCAGGAGCGGCCAAGTTTACAGGCAGCCTAAGAGTAGTCAGCCTGGCTGGGTTTTATTGGAAGTGAAAGTAAAATGTAAAAGAGAAAAAACACATAGATAGAAATTTCGTGAGGAACTTGTCCAATAGGGTCATGAAAGGACTGGGTTGAGTGAACGGAGAGAAGCCCCCACAAGAGGCATGTGGACGTGGACGCCCTGGAGACCTGTGCCTGCTTTATTCTCCAGCGCCCAGTGGCCTTACCTGGATGGGGCCTGGTGAGCACATGGAAAGGTACGGAAAAGCATTTGTGCAATGAAAATAGAAGGCACAGCCCCTTTGCTGCAAAACCTTTGCAGGGAGTCTCAGCTTCTTGTCTTCAGCTTCATTCTGGAGCGGTTCCTGGGCTGGAGCTAATGCCTGGGACACAGGCGTGTCTGACGGTGCCTGATGCTCAGGGCCATGGTCGTGCTGATGCTTCTTCATGGCCATTCAGTGTCTGTCAGCAAACTACCCTGTCCCGCCTTCACCCCAGCCAGTCCCGCTGGCGCTGCTGCTCCGGGTGCCTGCGGACCAGGGTCATCTCAGAAGAGCTCTTCAGCTTTTGGTCCCCCCGCCCCAACCGGGTATGTGTCAAAACGGGCTAAGCTGGGACAGCGTGAGTGGCAGGCACTGGGCAGGCACCCTCCCGTGTGAGTCTGACCTGTTCCTTGTTAGCCACAGGTGTTCACTTCAGCTCTTTCATACCTTAGAGTGAGATTTTCCCTCACTTTCCCCTGCAAGTCAGCCCCCCTCGGGCCCACCCCATCAGCCCTTCCTTACTATGGGAACAAAGAAGCCTGGATCTCAGGAATAACACATTTCAGGCATCTGGGCGGGATGCATGCCATCCCAGAGTGTCATAAACAGCATTCTACAAGCAGAATTCAGATTCTCTGAGAAACACGGATCTGTGTCATAGACTTGTTGTGAGGCTAAGGTGAGCACATGTCAGGGGCCTAAAGAAATGCCACTTACTGCCAGTTGCTCACTACGTGGTGGATCCACACTCACACAATGCTCCTTTGGTTTCTTTTTTTTTTTTAATGTGTATTTATTCTTGAGAGAGAGGGAGACAGAGCACGAGTGGGGGAGGGACAGAGAGAGAGAGGCAGACACAGAATCAGAAACTGGTTCCAGGCTCTGAGCTGTCAGCACAGAGCCCGATGCGGGGCTCAAACTCACAAACTGTGAGATCATGACCCGAGCTTAAGTCGGGCTCTTAACCAACTGAGCCACTCAAACGCCCTGCTCAATGCTCACTTTGGATCACAGTGTGGGAGGAGAGTGGGGTGGAGGGTTCTGCATTCTGTGTGGCATCCAAATGCTACACCTCCTGCCACTTTGTGGGCTAGCCCTGCTGTCACTGGGGCTTGGTGAAGAGGACGCCAAGCTCACAGTCCACTGCGGCAGTAGGGTTGGACGTTGCCTTGACCGGTCCCGCGGGAACTCTGGATGACGCTCCATGTCTGTAAGTTACATGTTGCACAAATCTGACATTTGAAAAAGTCACTTCCTGGGACCGTGTGAAAATGCGAACTTTCAACTGGGAATTGCTGTCCGTTCAATCAGCACGTTTGCTCTGAGAAGCAGCGTGGAACCACTTTACAGGGAAAATGTGTCTTTTTAAAGTAAATATCCACAGACAGAGAAATGTGAAAAGCCAAGTGATAACTTTCAGCTGTTGCTCGGCCATCAGCCAATATTACTTTTTATTTCCCCCATTTATTGGAGGTTGCTATGCCCCCTTCGTAAAGGAGAATGTGGAGGCCCAGGGAGAGAATGGGAAAGAACATTCTTGTGGCTGGCGTGGTGAGGCCTGAGAGGCAGGCTGTGTGGCTCCAGGACGCGGTACGGGGTGGGATTTGCCTTGGCCTCGGAGGGGAAGGGCGTGACAGGGACAGCTCTATAAGTGCAGGTCTCTGTCAAGGCACCTTCTGCCTCCTCTGCCACTGACGCTCAGGTGGGGGGCAAATTAAATTAACTGGTCACCATGATGAAAACGGGAAGGAGAAAGTTCAGAGCAGAGTTTAACTTCCTTCCTGGAAAATAGCCCTGAGCTGTGATTTGAAATAAGAGATGCTCTTTAAGGATTAGTTGTATTTTCAAAAACCACATCAAATGGAAAACCCAGAACCACAGAAACTCTGGGCTTGGCCTTGAGTTGGGAGACGTCGCAATGATGTGAACTAGCAGTGACCTAGCAGGAGGTGGCTGCGGTCTCACCTGAGCCCCTTGGGGAGACACCTTGATGGCAAAAGGCTCAGCCCGGCTCCTGGGTCCATGACTCTCCCTAACTTAGAAGGGTCTCACATGTGCCTCTTTGGAAGGTAGACTAGCACAAACATGAGACCAGAAACTTACAAAAATTGGCATGATTCATGGGACCTCAGGGCAACTTAGAACCAGTCACTGTACTGACAGGATTTTCAGACATAACTCTCTGTTATTTGGCTTTGTTTCATAGTGTGTCAGAAGGATGCATGGCTTTGGAGGGACAGGGCATTTCTATAGTCTGATGGTAAAATCCAGGGTGCTTTCCTTACCACAAGGAGGCTTTGGGAAGGCAATGGACTCCCTAGAGTCTGAGGTGAGGATGAAGGACCTGGAGACCAGTGACACCAAGGGGATCCATCCAGAGCAGTGCTGGGTAACAGATCTAGGGGATGGGCTTAAAGTTCATGATGCCCTAATATAAACCAAGTGGCCCCAGAGGCTCTTCCTTAACCATCCTAGAGGATCGTGATCAATAAATTTGCTCATAGTTCAGCCTGTGTGATCTTCGAAGCATTTTGCTTGCAGCCTCCCAAACTCTGATCACCTGGAGGAAAATGAAACAGCACACCAACAGTGCTTTACATCCTATGGGAGGACGTTGGAGTGCTTGCTCGCTGCCCTCTGATCCCTGCGTGGGAAGAAGTCTGTCTTTGCCTGCTCTGTTCAGCTTTGCTGGGTCAAGGGAGATTGAAACAGCCCAGACTGGCATGGCTCAGAGAAGTGGGGAGTGTAAGATCCAGATCAGCGAGAGAGGAAGGAAGGAGGCGCAGCCAGAGCAGGCTGGTGGGAGTTTTCTTTGACAGCTCAACGGAGGGAAGGGATGAGGGTGGCAGCCACCCTGTGCGTGGGGAGGGGCACAGAGAGATAGGCCAGAGAATCATAAGAGTTTTGCTCTGAGTCTTGAATGAGACCTCCCTTTGCCATTTCCCCAGAAATGGCCCTAAAGATTTAAATAGCCATTGGAGTGCTTTCAGTTGCCAGCCTGATGTTTCCTCTGAATAGGCCGAGCAGGGTCTGGCTCCAGGAGAGAGCAAGAAGGTCCCACTCTGCAGTCTGCCCTTCACCACTGGCCTGTGCAGCAACTGACATCTCTGTAAGGAAATCGCCCCTCCCCCCTGCATTCTGCAAGAGACTGCTTACCCAGTGTGCTTGCTGTAGACGCCTGGGCATTTACAAGTGATGGCTAGCTGAGGCCACTTGGGCTACATAATATGTAAAACAATAAAGGCTACTTAACTCAGGCCTGCTTCTTCTCACTCCCTCTATTTTAATTGTGGTAAAATACACAGAAACCCAAATTCACCCTCTTAGCCATCTTTAAGTGGACAGCCCAGTGGTATTAAATTACATTCCCATGGTTGTGCAACCATTAGCTCCATCCATCTCCAGAACTCTTTTCATCTTGCAAAACCTGAAACTCTGTGCTCATTAGATGATGCCTCCCCATTCTCTCCTCCCCCCCGCCCCTGGCAGCCACCATTCTACTCTCTGTCTTTATGAATTTGGCTACTCTAGGGACCTCATAGAAGTGGAAGCGTACAGTATTTGTCTTTCGGTGACTGGCTTATTTCACTCAGTGTAGTAGCCTCAAGGTTCATCCATGTTGGTCAGGATTTCCTTCCTTTTTTAAGGCTGAGTAATAGTCCACATATATATAGACCACATTTTGTTTATTCATTTGTCTTTTGATGGACACCTGGGCTGCTTCTACCCTTCAGATAATTGTGAATAGCGCTGTTAAGGACATGGATGTACAAACATGTCAACAAGTCCCTGCTTTCAGTTCTTTTGAGTATATTCCTGGATGTGAAATTGCTGGATCATATGGTAATTTTATTTTTTATTTTTTTTGACCAACTGCCATACTATTTTCCATAGTGGCAACACCAGTTTACATCCTCACCAACAGTGAACAAGGGTTCCAATTTCTCTACATCCTGGCCAACACTTGTTATTTTGTTGCTGTTTTTTTTTCCTGATGGCAGCCATTTTTTAGGTCTATTTATTTATTTTAAAAGAGAGAGTGAGAGAGCATGTGTGTGCACGTGCACACACACACACACACACACACACACACACACACAGATACAAGCGGGGGAGGGGCAAATAGAAGGAGAGACAGAACACCAAGCAGGTTCTGCACCATTACCGTCGACACAGAGACCAATGTGGGGCTGAAACTCGCAAACTGTGAGATCATGACCTGAGCTGAGATCAAGAGTCGGACATTTAACCAACTGAGCCACCCAGGGATCCCTGATGCAGCCATTTTAAATGAGATGGTATCCCACTGTGTCTTAGTCTCTTTTGACAGAAAGTCAGATCATGCTGCTTCTCTGTTGGAAACTTCTAACCAGGAAAAGCCACAGTCCTCCTCGTGGTCTCCTGGGCCTTGCACGATGTCCCTCCAGTGGCCCCTGCCTCATGTCCTACCGATGCCTCCCTTACCCCAGATACCACTTCCTGGACCCCCCCAAGGGGGCCCTGGTGCCCTCTCCATGAGATGTCCTTTCTCCCTTGGTATCTGCTGGAGATAATTCTTCTGCTTTGCTAGGTTGAAGGAAATGAAAATAGCCCAGATTTCAGTTTCAATTGCCAGTGTCCCTAGATCTTCCAAGACTCTGTCCAAGATCAGCTCGGCAGAGAGGAGCCTCTCACCCTGCCTGCATCCCTTATTTTCACCACAGACTGTCTCACCTCTAACATGTTACATATCTTGTTATGTCCTGTTTCCTGTCCACCCCCCCTCCCGCCCCCCGCAGGAGGTAAGCTGCAGGACAGAGGAGGGACTCTGCTCTGTTCTCTCCTGGGTCTCTGGCACCTGGACCACCACTAGCAAACAGTAAGTGTTCAGTAGTGGCCAAATGAACAAAAGAAAACTTCTTGTATTGATCCATAAACCAAGACCTCATAGAATTACTGACTTTAGGTGCCTATGTACGACCAGGATTTTACTAAATTCCAATTCTATTACTTGAAAACTTTTAAAAAATGTTTTTATTTTATTTTTTAGAGAGACACAGTGTGAGCAGGGGAGAGGCAGAGAGAGAAAGGGAGACACAGAATCCCAAGCAGGCTCCAGGTTCTGAGCTGTCAGCACAGAGCCTGACACAGGGCTTGAACTCACAGACTGTGAGATTAGGACCTGAGCCAAAGTCTGTCACTTAACCAACTGATCCACCCAGGCGACCCTAATTCTACTACTTTTTAATGGATTCTTCTGGGTTTTCCTATATATATTCATAGTCTCTACAAATAATGACCATTTTGCTTTACATCTCCCTTCTTCCTCTATTTTTCAGCATGACTCCTGAGCACTCCACTGCTGGGGTAAGCTAATGTTGGCTTCTGCTCGGCAGTAGATATTTGTCATGTCAAAGAAGTACCATCTATCCTGATTTCACTTAGGACTTTTTGGTTAGAGAGGCAAGGGTTAATGCTCTGAAATGCCTTTTCGGCATCTGGTGGGTATTAGGTTTTCTGCTGGAATCCTTGATGTAGCAATCATGCTAAGGACTTCCTAAAACTGGCCCATTCGCTATCTCTACGTCTGAACCCCAAAATGCTCCTGGGCGAGGTGCCCATGCCAAGGCCCCGCCCGACGTGCCTGGGAACTGGGCCCGCTGAGGCCGTGGCAGGCTTCCCAGGGAGAGCTCAGGATGGCTTATTGTTTCTGAATTAAACAAATGAAGAATGTGATTCAATTAGAGGCAGCATAATATAAACCAAGATGGATTTATATTTAGCCAGGCAGAGACATGTGGGAAAGAATGGAACTTCCTTCGACACAGCCTTGGAAAGTTGGCTTTGAAGGGAAGGAGCTCTGCTCTTCCATGCTGTCTTCACCTCCCCCATACTCGCCCCCAGATGTTTCCCTCCAGATAGTTCAACATCTTGGGAAAGCATCATGGTTCAGTGGAAAGCAAAGCTCTAAAATTTTTATCTAGGAGCCTTGCTGTCTCTGCTAGAGCCGCCTGCAATGACAGAAGCCATGTTGTCCTGGTTTTCCTTGTTTCCAGACGGGTGGATGGCACCTCCAAGTCAGCCAATGTGGCTTTTAAGAATAGATTTTAAAAATGGCAAAGGTGTTAATACATTGCATTTACGTTTCCAAACCAATTCCTAGAGAGCATTAGACAGAGAAACAAAATCCTCTTGTTATAATCTTGTTGAGTTTCCTTTTGGCAGGAAAATGAGATGGGAAGGATATTTTGTGAATTTTTCTTAGCTGGGAAGAGTGAATGGATGTGGAAACAACCACAGAGTGAGGACCACCATCCTACAACTGTGTCTGTATCAGACTCAGCCTGGGCTTTACATCCTTTATTCTAATCCCTGGATCAAACCCTACTCGTGGGGTGGGTATTGTCACTGTTGAAGGTGGCATGGCTACTACGTTCCATGCATTATTGGGGTGGACCGTGAGTCCAGATCTCTGCTCTTACCAATAGGAGGAAGAGGGGCAGACTTGGTCCTTTCTCTTCCACATCTAATTCTTTGCCGTGGTGCATAAAGTCCCCTTGTGCAAGGGTCTGACTTTTATTTTAACAATTGAAAATACTTTGCATTTATTCTAGGACAGAGCAAAGAAGTAAATGTATTGTAGATAATGAAAGCTATATTTCTCACTGTTGGAGAAAGGAGTTATAAATTAGCTAAGGGGGCAGGCTAGAATAAACCCTAAGGTATTGGATTGGATTTGAAGGTATTGGAAGGAACTCATGTCTTTAATATGCATATATGTAGACAAATGCACATGTGTAGAAACTTGGTAAATGACAGATTTCATTGCACACAGTTGAGAAAAGGATGGACTATGCCATCAAAGCAGCTGAGACAAATGGTTACCCTTAGGAAAACAAGTAAAAAGGACAGCCTACTTCATAGCATAACAAAGACCAATTCTAATCGGATTAAAAACAAAGATGAAATTTCAAAAATGTTAAAACATGAGAAAACATTATAACAACATATCATTATGCCATCTGGGGGAAGAAGATTTTTTTTTTTAATGAAGACACCAAAAGACACAAGAAATACATAATAAATAATGATAGATTTGACTTCCATTAAAATACAAATTTTGGCTCATCAAAAAAGTTGGCTCATCAAAAGAAGAAGTGAAGGGGCGCCTGGGTGCTCAGTTGGTTAAACATCCAACTCTTGATCTCAGCTCAGGTCTTGATCTCAGGGTCATGAGTTCAAAGCCTCGTGTTGGGCTTTGTGCTGGGCGTGAAGCCTACTTAAAAAAAAAAATGAAGATCAAGTCACAAAAACTGGAAGAGAATGATTGTAATACATTGAAGTCATGAACGATTAGTACCTAAAATATGTAAAATCCAATGGGGCTGACCTTTTTGAAGAGGGCAGTCTGTTCCACAAACAGCCTTTGGTCCAGTGGGAATTGCTATAAGGGAAAAGAGTCAAGAGGGATTATTGACACAGAGTTGCAGGGGTGACTTTATTAAGCAAGAGGCACCTCAGAATTTATAGTAGCAGAAAAGCAGATGGAAGTTCAGGGCCTTGGTCGGTTAAGAAAAAATGAAGAATGGTTCATGTTTCTAACTAATGGGAAGTGGCCAACTGGTAACATGAGGGTCTCCTGTTTTGTTTTGTTTTTAAAGTTTATTTACTTTGAGAGAGTCAGCTGAGGAGGGACAGAGAGAGAGGGAGGGAATCTCAAGCAGGCTCTGCACTGTCAGGGTACAGCCTGATGTGGGGCTTGAATTCACGAACCATGAGATCATGGCCTGAGCTGAAATCTAGAGTTGGATGCTTAAATGACTGAGCCACCCAGGCGCCCCAAGGGTCTCCTTTTAAACAGGGAATGAGCATCAGGAGAGAGGGAGCCAGACCCGTGAAGATGCCCTGAAACAGCCACTAAGGGAAGCCATATATGGAGACCACCCTTCAGGTGAAAATAAAGATTTGACTGAGCAGAAATAGTAAGTCTTCCTGGAGGATAATTTGGACCTAGGACTCTGTAGTTATGTGATCCCTTTGTCTGAAAGAGCATTATGTTGTTTCTGAAAGAAAGAAGGAACTTGTTAAAGTATGTATTGTTTTTCCTATTCATTACACTTTTCTAAAAAAAAGGAAAGCATCCTCACTTTGCTCCCTGCCTTCCTCCATCACCCACCCCCATCCCCTCTCTTCCAGAAGGCTCACCCAGGAAGCCTCACCTGCTTTGACCAGGGACCTGTTCTCACACAAGACAGCTGAGTGAGTATACAGGTTGTCTTGGAGGGCCTCTGTAATCACCCTGTTTCATGAAGATTAGGAAAAATGAATAACGTCCTTAAAAAATGGGTACTAAGGCTTGTTTTCTTTTCTAGACCTCTGGAAAACATTCAGTGGTACTGTGTGAAGGAAAAACGAGTTAATACAACTCTTCCTAGCTTGTTCTTATTTTTGTATCGAGGAGGGAGTGGAAAAATCAGACCTTTTCTTAATCACTGACCCTGTGGCGGTTCGGGTGTGCTCTTGTCTGTGTATAGAAAGCATGTCAGGACTGATTCACTTATCTAATTACAATAATGACTGCAAAGCGCCTGTTTATTTTGGCCTGAGAAAGGTCAGTTTAGCCAGCCCCTTTTCTGTCCTTCCCCGTCGTAGGCTCACATGGCTTGGCTCCCAAAACCTGTTCCTGGAAAAGTGAGGGTGGGACCCATGTTCACCAATGGGGACAGGACTGACTCCAGCAGGGACTGAAGAGGACTTGAGACAATTTTCTTGTCAGTATCTATTCACGACGGAGACATCAAATGAACAATTCAGGCAATTCTTAATTTTTGTCTGTACAAAACTTGGCAATTGCTCGACTGATTGACTTGAGCTGCCTGTAGTCCTGATTTGCATTATGAAGATAAAACGTAAGAGCCACAAAACATGTCTGCAGGTAACAAGTAAAGAAAAATGCCAGAGAAATTTCTGTTGTTGTTTTGAGACTAGGAGGTAACTGGTGGGACTAATTTGTCATGAAATTGCTCCGTAGTCTTGAATCGAGCAGCACAGCCCAAAGAGAGGCACTACTGGAGCCTTGTGATCATAACTTTGGCCCCCAGGCTGCTTACTGAAGACAGGGCGTTAATGACGGCTCATTATATTCAAGCCAGATCAGTTGTTCTGTTTGCTTTTGTTTTTTTGTTTTTTTGGCCGGGAGTGAAATTTGGGGCATAAAATATAAATATGCTATGCATGATTTAGTTTAAGTGTAAGTGCATCAGGGAATGCACTGAGCCTGTCTTCTGCTATAAGCCTTGCACAAGGTATAACAACATATCTGTGGACATTAGAAACATTCTGCTGGTCTTGCAGTTATTGAGTCAAGGGCTTCCTTTGAGGATGTTGGTCCACTAGCCTGTAAGTCCTTAGAATGGAGGCTATAAACTTTGAGAGCTGAATTGCTAAGTTTCATCCTTATTTCCTTCTACTGCACCCAGGAGATGAGGGACTGGTGAGGGAGCACTTTGCAGAAGGAGAGCCAGGCCTTCTGCTGAGCCTTGAAGAATATGGTAGTTCTCACAAGGAAAGGGGAGATGTTACAGCAGCCTTCAGTTCATGTGATGAATGCAAATGGCCTCTGATACCATGTTGGTGTTTCTTCCTTCTCTCTCCTCTACGTCCTGATCCATTTTGCTTCCTTCAACCTTTAATAAGTATCTTCTATGACATATCAGTGATGGCTCACTAAATATATATTATTTTAATGCTCAATAATATTAGCTGGTTGATGTTTTCATGAAATTTCTTAAACTTCTCGGTGCCACCATCTTACTTTGAGATGTGGGAAGAGAAAAAAGAGCAAAATGTCAGCTTCTGCTGAGAAATTGTTTACAAAAGGTTATTGTGATTGTCTTTCAATTTTGGGTGCTCTTCATTCCTTTGTGTGGGGCTAGATTTCCATCTGGTATCATTTTTCTTCTTCCCAAAGGATTTCCTTTAACATTTCTTGCAGTGCAGGTCTGCTGGGAATGAATTTATTCAGCTTTTATATGTCTGAAAAGATCTATTTTGTCTATTTCTGAAAGGTTTTTTTCTGGATACAGAGTTCTAGATTGACAGTTTTTTTCGTACTTCCGTGATGCTGAAACACTGACTTGCATGGTCTCTGCAGAGAAAATTGCTGTAGTTTTTATATTTTTTCCTCTGTATGTAATGTATCCATTTTCCATGTTTTTAAGATTTTTCTTTTTACCACTGGTTTTAAGCAATTGGATGCTGATGTGCCTTGGTGTAGTTTTCTTCAACTTTCTTGCGTTTGGGGTTTGTTGACTTTCTCAGATCTGTGGAAAAAACATGGCCAGTATTTCTTTGATATTTTTTCTGCCTCTACCATTGAGGATTTCAGTTACATATATATTAAGCCTTTAAGTTTCACAGCACGGTGATATTTTGATCATAATTCTTTAATCATTTTTTCAGTCAATGGTCCATATTAGATTGTATTGCTAGGGTTCAGTTTTCCTGCAGCCCTGCTGTTAATTTCATAAAATGTATTTTTCTTTTCAGATATTATATTTTTCATCTCTAAGAGATTGATCTGAGTCTTTATTATATCTTTGATGTCTTTCCTTAACATGTTTATGCCTTCCTCCACCTTTTGGAACATACAGAATTATAATATGAAATTACAGTACTTGTTTTAATGTCCTTTCCTACTAATTCTATTCTTTGGGTCATTTCTAAATCTGTGTATACTGTTTGATTTTTCTTTTCATTATGGGTTCTATTTTCTGCTTATTTGCATGGGTGGTAATTTTTGCTTGGATGCTAGCCATTTTACCTGTACATTTTACCTTGCAGAGTGCTGGGTTTTTGGGATTTGCTTAAGTAGTTCTGGGATATTATGCTACTTAGAAGTCACTTAACGCTAATGAAGATTGCTTTTGAACTTTGTTAGGTGAGATCAGAGTATTCCCAGGTCTAGGACATGTCTCCTGACATGCTATACCTGATAGTCTGTATGATGTGATGTTGCCCTCTCTGATTGGTGGGTATGTGAAGTAGTTCCAGGAGTCCCTCTGCTACTATGTCCTATGAACTCAACTGTCCTGGCTTCCCTCATTTCTTGGCTCTCTGTTCTCAGCTTAGTAAGATCATAGGGCTCAATTTGGGCTTCCTCTCCTGCCTTGCAGCTTGGAAACTCTCTAGGCAATAAGCTGGTACAACCATAGGAATCATTAGTTTGTTTCCTTCTTCTCAGGGGTCATTATCTTGCATTGTCTGTTGTCCAATGTCTACAAACTATCGTTTCTTCTATGTTGTTTCAATTTCAGTTTCTTAAGATGAAATTTCTTCAGATTTCTTAAGGTAAATCTGGTTCTTGTTATTCCATTGTAGCAGGATAAGCAGTTTTTAGGCACTGGAATATAGGAAACACTAAGATTGAATTGGCCTCTGTTCATGTGGAGCTTATAACATAGAAGTACAGAGGAAGTTTTACATATTCATTCCTTTTTTCCTTCATTCACTCCACAAACTTGCTTGGTTCTCTACTATCCTAGGTTCTTACATTTCAGTGGGAGGAGCAAGCAAATGGATGTTAAATATAATGAGCTTTAAGGAAAGATAAGGGAAGATGATGAGGTGGGTGGATATTGATATTTTAAATAGGGCAATAAAGGATAACACCTCTGTGGAGGTTGAAATTGACTGGAGACTTGAATTAAGTGAGATTGCTGGCCAGAAGAAGAAGCTTTCAGGCAGAGAGAAGAACAAGCATAAAGGTCCTCAGGTAGGAATGTGCTTAGCTTATTTAAGAAACAGAGAGAAAGCCAGTTGTGGCTGGAATTAAGTGAGTGAATGGGTGAGTGAATGGTAGGATTTGAGGTCAAAGGGATTGTCGGGGGCTATATCTTGCAGGCTGTGTAGTTATGACAACCATGAGAGCATTGTGAAAGGGGACCAACCATATAGTGGCTCCTCGCTTTGTTGTTTGCCAGCTCTTGCTTCAGTGAACCACTTTTAAGGACAACTCAGGAGACTTAATTTATAACCTCCCAGTTCTGTTAATTATATAATATTCTGTGATTCTTTACTATTATTTATTACTGTGCTTTTTTATCCTTTATTCTGACAGAGACTCTTGATAATCCTTACTTTGTTGAAAGTGTAGCTAGTTCATAGGGAGGGTATGTGGTATAAGGCCAAGACCAAAACAATATGGCCTTTTAGAATTATAAATCAGAGCTCTCAAATTTCAGGGCATCTACTATGTCTGCCATAGTAGTGAGGAAGCCCACAGGTAGTGTGAGACTGGTATTTGAGCTGGTTTTCTTTGTGGTAGGATTATTTTTTATTAAAAAATAAAACTAATATATTTTCATGGTAAAAAATGCAAACTGAATGGAAGTCCCATTCCCTAAAGATAACCATTGTTATCTTGTTTATCCTTCCAAAAAGTTTCTTGTTTACCCTTCCAAAAACTTTCATAGCATTTGAAAGCACTGATTTGAGTCTCTATACTTCTTTGTTAAACAAAAATGAGCTGATTTTTGCCCTGCATTATGTATTTTTTCCACAATACTTTTGTTAGAAATCTTTGCATTTCGGTACAGATATAGAACAAATAATCCTAAAATTTGTATGGAAACCCAAAAGATTCTGAATATCCAAGGCAATCTGGAGAAAGAAGAACAAAGCTAACGGCATCCTGCTTCCTGATATCAAACGATACTACACAGCTATCGTAATCAAAACAGTGTGATACTGGCATAAGAATAGACAGATCAATAGAACAGAATAGAAAGCTGAGAAATAAACCCACACATATATGTTCAATTAATCTATGACAAAAGAGGCAAGACTCTACAATGGTGAAAAGACAATCTCCAATAAATGGTGTTGGGAAAACTGTTTAGCCACATGCAAAAGAATGAAACTGGACCACTATCTTACACTGAACACAAAAATAGACTCAAAATGGATTGAAGACTTAAATATAAGACCTGAAATCATAAACGAGGTTAACATCAAAAATATATAAAAGACTCATAAAACTCAATATCAAAAAACCCCCACAATCCAATTAAAAAATGGGCAGACAACTTGAACAAGCATTTTTCCAAAGAAAACATACAGAAAGCCAACAGACATCACTAACCATAAGGGAAATGCAGTTGAAAACAACAATGAGGTATCACCTCACACCTGTCAGAATGGCTATTATCAAAAAGATAAATATAACAAGTGTTGGTGAAGATCCACCCTTGTGGACTGTTGGTGCACCCAATACATGAATAAATGTTCCTCAAAGAATTAAAAATAAAACAATCATATAATCCAGCAATCCATTTTTAGGTATTTATCCCCTCCCCAAAATGAAATCACTACTTTGAAAAGACACACGTACCCCCATGTTCACCACTGCATTATTTACAGTAGCCAAGATGTGGAAGCCATCTAAATGTCCAGCATTAGATGAGTGGATAAGAAGAGATGGTGTATACATATCCAATGGAATATTACTCAGTCAGAAAAAAGAATGAAGCTTGCCAAGTGTCTCAACATGGATAGATCTAGAGGGTATGATGCTCAGTGAAATAAGTCAGAGAAAGACAAATACCATACGACTTTCCTTAGATGGTATCTTAAAAACACAACAGGCAACAAAACAGAAACAGACTCAGAATCAAAGAACAAACTGATGGTTACCAGATGGGAAGGGTTTGGGGATGGACAGAACAGGTGAAAACAATTAAGAGGCACAATCCTCCAGTTATAAGATAAATAAGACATGAGATGTACGGTACAGCATGGGGAATATAGACAATAATATGTAATGATTTTGTATGGTGACAGACGGGAATTACACTTATTGTGGTGACCATTTTATAAAGTATATAAATATAGAACAATTATGTTGTATACCTGAAGCTAACAATATTGTATGTCAATTATTCCCCAATGAAAAATTTTAAAATTGAGCTGTTTTAGTCCCCATCATGCCTTTTTTCTAATGCTGTTTTAAAGATCTTTGCATATCCATACTGAAGAGACTGTTCTTTCTTTCTAATGGCTCCAGTATGTGTATTTACTATGTTTCATTCAACTGACCCACTATTGGTGGAGCTTCAGATATTTTTCTCATCTGCTTTGTTGCGGCAGTATTCTTGTTGGTTTGTCTTTATGTAGTGTGTTTCCTAAAGAACTTCACCATTTCTTTGTGGGAATAGACCTGCATTTGCATTTTCCTGTTCTAGAGTGCAGTATTTCTCTAACCTCATCCTCACTTCCCCCTGCCTTTCTTCTCACCCACCCACCTCCTTTGCTGTGTGTTCTGCTATGTGGAGATAGAGTATCATCTGTGTTCACTAATGAATAAACGAGTGATGGAATGAGTAGTGACCTGAGGAAAACACAAGCGTTTCTCATGGAAGCTCTTGCTCAGGCTTCTGTCCTCAGAATAAGGCAACCAGCTGAAGCAAGTACATCTGCCATAAAGCTGAGTGGGCTTCAATGAGGCCAAATCCCAAGCTGTCTTCCACCATTTTTTAGTTTTCACATTCAGCAAATGTCTTCTGAAGCATGAAGTCATTCTTAAAGAGTCCCGGCATTGGGGTGCTAACCAGTTCTCCAGTGAGTCCCGGTTGGTCTTAGCATGGCGCCTGCTGCTAAGACGGGTGGGGGAAGGGAGCCAGAGAAGCCAACATAGAAAGAGATAAAATTCTAAGGAAAACCCTTCTCACTTTGTATGGTCAGGCTCTGCAATGATAGCTTATCATTACGCATTTCCAAAGGGGAACAAAATCAGCAGTGCAAGTGGAAAAATTGTGTCCATTGTTACAAAGGAGTATCTGATACTTCAGACTTTTAATTCTGTGTGTCAGAGAGAAGCCTGGTGATGCTCTGTTGTCAGATCAAAGAACAAAACATGGTCACCCTGCTCTTCTATCTCAGATTCCTCTCCTGCTTGGCTCTTTGTGATAGAGCCTGCAACACGAGTTAGAGCAGGGGCTGTATCTTCTGCACTTGTGGGCACTGCTGCAGAGCCTGGCTCCACGTCAGGAACGTGGTCCATCCAAGGTCCTTGTGCAACCAATCAATCCGGTGATGGCTGGATAATTCAGCCACCAATGGATGCAGGGGCTTGACAGAATGCCAAGCAGTGGGAAGCTGGGAAAACGGAGACAACAAGCTGGCTAGTTGATCCTGTCAGTTTTTTTAAAAAAATTTTGTTTGTTTGTTTATTTTGAGACAGAGATAGCACTCATGGGGGAAGGGCAGAAAGAGATGGAGAGAGAGAATCCCAAGCAGGCTCCACGCTGCCAGCACAGAGCCTGATGTGGGGTTCGAACCCACAAAACCACAAGATCATGACCCGAGCTGAAACTGAGTCGTAAGCTTAACTGACTGAGCCACCCAGGCGCCCCAATCTTGTCAGTTTTTATTAGGATGCTTCAAGTCATCTTGGTGCGGTTTGTATATGTAAAATACACACGCGCGCACACACACACACACACACACACACATACACATTTTGTATGCTGTGTGTGTACACACAAAGTGGAACAATGTGTCTTGCCTAAAAGTCAATGTGAACAAATTAGCTTTCTTTTGATTTCCTACCTCCTACCTCCAATTTAACATCTATGATTCATTATTCCATTTTGGATAGGAGGAAAGATGACTTTCTTTTCTGTATGCAAAGCATCTATTTTTTTGGTTTATCTGTAGATGCCACTAAATGCTGTTTAATTGAGTGTTCCATTGATGAAAGAGGCCAGGATGGTGGGCCGGTGGCATTAGCATTTGGGGTGGAAAGATAGAAAACACAGGAACACTGTCACAGAGGCTTCAGTATGTTTGTGTATCTCAAGGCCATTCTCTCCCTTGACCTGGATTTGGGTAATCTGGGCTCTGCTCTTGGCCAGTCCTGCAGCTAACAGAGATCTAACTCAATTTACCCTGTGGTCTTGTCATCCACAGGCTGAGGGAGTGAACCTGGCCAGGCATTGTATGACAAGCCAAGTTCTCTTTGTCTGACCCAGTATTCTTTAATCTTATCTGTCCATAAAACTACTCCTCCCCCTTTATTTTTAACATAAAACATATCAACAGTCCATTGAACCCTGTGTCCTGAGCTGGGCTTCTCAGGAAAATTCCTACTGCCCCAAGGGCACCAGGAAGTACTTTGCAGATGGAGGCTTTATTGCAAAACCTTTGGGAAACTGTATCTTACACAGCAGATGCTTGCAAAAGTTCACTCTGTGGTAGTGGCTCATTCTTTCATACTTCTTCTCTTTTTTTTTTTTTATTTTTAAAATGTTTTATTTATTTCTGAGAGAGAGGCACAGCATGAGCAGGGGAGGGTCAGAGAGAGAGGGAGATACAGAATCTGAAACAGGCTCCAGGCTCTGAGCTAGCTGTTAGCACAGAGCCCGACGCGGAGCTCGAACCCACGAACTGTGAGATCATGACCTGAGCCGAAGCCAGGTCATGTTTAACTGACTGAGCCACCCAGGGCCCCATTCTTTCATACTTCTGAGTAGTGTGTATGTAATACATAATGGTGATCACAGATTTCGCTCACGTAGCCTCCAAGATGAGTAAATGCAACTAGATATGAATATGTTACAGTGTTCGATGTTTATTTGTTGCTATCCATATACATGTTCTATAGCTGATAGTTATTCTAAAAATTAGATTGGTGGTTAATTTCATTTTCAGATGACTTGATTTTTATATAATGTCCCTTATATAACGTTTTAGAACAGTATATAACCTCCCTTAAAAAGTTAGAATTACAGGGGCGCCTGGGTGGCTCAGTTGGTTGTGTCTGACTTCAGTTCAGTTCATGATCTTGCAGTTCATGAGTTCGAGCCCTGTGTCAGGCTCTGTGCTGACAGCTCAGAGCCTGGAGCCTGCTTCAGATTCTGTGTCTCCCTCCGTCTCTGCCCCTCCCTTGCTTGCACTCTGTCTGTCTTTCTCTCTCAAAAATAAATGTACATTTAAATTTTTTTTTAAAAAGTTAGAGTAGATTAAAGAAGAAAAACAACTGGAAATACTTGACTCACTCATTCACTCAGGTTGGTTGTTCTAAATGGACTTCCAGATGATAAAGAAGACGGAGCAGTATCTGTCTATTTAGTCTAAAGTCACACAGACATTCATATTTTCTGTGGATCAAGAAATACAAATCCATGCACTCTCCAAATTCCATAGAGGTTAAACTTTGCCTCATAAATAGAGGTAGGCTTTTAAAACGGACAATCAGACATTCCAGCTGCATGCTGATAAAACTGCCATTCCTCCCTATTTTTCTTAGAATCTAGTGGGTATTAAAAAAAAAAAAAAAAAGTCCTGCCTTCTTGAGCTATCAAGTCAGAAAGTCTGTCCCAGCCGGGTGAGGGTGAGCTCTAGGCATCCAGGCGGCAGCCTGTAAATCTTGCTGCCTTACTCAGCTGGAGGTCTCGCAGGAAATACAATCCTTTCTGCTGGCGTCCAAAGTAAGGGATATGGGACACCTGCAGCACAGTCACTATGGGCCCTTTCAGCCTGATGTCTTGGGACAGACGTGGGGTGCTTTGGCCTTGTGGGGGGCTGCCCCCTGGGGAGATCTTGGTGTGGTGGGGGTGGGGTGGGAACACGACTTTAAACCCTTGTCCCTAACTTACCATTTATTTTTCATGTACTGTGAAATCAACCAGCCCCAAAGCATCACAATCTTTCTTTTCCTTTAAAACTCCCTACACATGCTCTGTGCACTCCAAGCTGGGACCTGCCTCCCTGCACCTCTTCTTCTGCTCCCTTCTCACCTCCCCCCTCCTCCTGCACCCTCCTCTTCTACTCTTTTCACCCGCACCCCTCTTCCTTCTAATGCTCATCTTCCTGCACCCTTTACCTCCGTACCCTCCTCTTGTACCCTTTCTACTCGCACCCCTCTTCCCGCGCCCTTTCTACTTGAACCCCTCCTCCCGCACCCATCACCTACCTCTTACTCATGCAGCCCTTTCCAGTGAGATGGAGGTACTGCTTGGGGTGTGCAGGGGGCAGTCAGTGAAGCCGAGGTCCCCCCTCCCCTGCCCTGGGCATGACGGAGAGAGAGTGGAGAGGAGACAAGAGAATAGAATCCAGGGTGCCTGGTCAGAAGAAATAGTAAGAATATGGAGGAACATCTACAAGGGTTGGGGCAGGACTGGACAAAACACTGGTCTGCACTGGCCTTTCTGTTGATGGTTGAAGATACCCTATGCCTCTGAGGACCAGAAGTGCAAAGATCTGAGTCCTGGTCCCAGCTCTGCCACCGTGTTCTAGGGTGACCTCAGGCTGATCGCTTCCCTCCCCCTAGCTTCAGATTCCTGCTCTGTAAAATGAGGGGGGCAGGCCAGGTAACCTTGCAGTTTTCTGCTGGCTCTAGAGCTCTGTGCATCCCATCCTGACCCAGGGTCCCGAAGGAGAAGCCATCTTTGGTTTCCACCAAAACGTGGTCTTTGAGGACCGGCCCAGGCATATGCTGATGGCTGCACAGGGGAACCAGAACAGGGAACCTCGGTTCCAGACAGAGTTAGTATGCGACCAAGGTGCAAGGAGGTTCCGCAGCCCCAGCACCCCGCACTGGTTGTTTATGGGAGGCCAGGGAGTGCGTGCTGAGATGGCTTCATTCATAAACACTGGCTCCCTTTGCATTCCTCATGAACCTTCAGATTCTGACTCATCTGGGCTGCACACCTTTGTTCTGTCGGTGGGGAATTTCCATTTGTTGGATATGCTTAAATCTTTTTTTTTTTAAGGGGTTGCCTTTCTCAATCTTTTGGTTCTTAACTTTTGAAAGTGTTTCTGCTTTTAATAAGGTGGTTTCCTTTTTTATTTGCTCGACTCGTTTGCTGGGAAAGTAACGACCTGTGCTGGTGGAGTTTCAGGTTTACCCCTGATAATAAAAGCCACGGTAGTAGCTGGGGAAAAAATTACTGTGAAAAGTCCCATCTGCCCCCTTTCCCTGCCCCGTTTTTATAAATAGAGGGCACATGTTACGGTGGAAACCATAATATTGCCCAGGTAATAAAAACATCTGGGGTTTGACTCCTTTTTTCTGTCTCCAGATGGCATTTATTACTGTCTTGGGATCCAACCTACCTGTTTTTGCCAAGCAAATGGTGTGAGGGTAGCGAGAGAGGTCTTTACTACCCTTCTCCCTTCTCGAACTTGTGTTGAACCTCAGTCCGCATGAGTCAGGCCAACTAGGACTGGGTTAGCCTCCTCTGTTAGTTTCGAGTATCTTGAATGTGTTTTTCTCACTAGATTATCAGATTCTGCTCATTTTCAGGCTCTCTCCTCATGTGCAGTGTATGAATGCTGGGCACAAAACGTCTTCTTCACATCCTTTCTGTTTGATCTCCTGATGTTGGTGGAAGACCTCTCTGCACATAGCATGCCATCCCAGCAGAGAAGTGTACACGGTCTGTGCACTGTTCACAGGGACGCTGTGGGTCACAAGCAGGACTCACAGAGCCTCCATGTTCTCACTGATAAAATGAGAATATCTATTTATCTATCTCGTGGGGCTGAAGCAAAGGCCAAGTGGAGAGCCTCCCTGACGCATTCGGCGCTTTCCCATTCAGTGATGGTGGTGCTTCCAGAAAGCAGAGCAGTGTCCCTTTGCTGTTCTTGCTCATGTCTCAAATTAAGGCCCAGATAGAAAGAGCAAGAGCCCAGAGCACAGCAGCTGTCCCTCACCGCCCTTGACAAGAATAGGAAGGCACTGGAAAGTGTGTAGACAGCTGACCAGTCTGGTTTGCAGCAACCTGGGGATGTGGTCTTTGCAGGGTGGGTAGTGGACTGCCATCCACTCCCTTCCTTCCTGCCCAGTGGCTCCCCTGTCTCTCCCACGGTGCCTCTGTGCACTGGAAAGGGGGAATCTCATCACTGACCTGAGGTTCTTTTCCTCATGCTCTGCAGGCCCCTGCTTCGGTACCCTTCTTGCTCAGAACAAATTAAATGAGAGGCCTCAGCCCAAATCCTTCCATATTTCTGTTTTACACGTGACACATAGCTAACTCCATAAGGCTTTTTGCATTTACTGGTGGCTATTGGGGATGGAAAGTCTTTAAAATTCAGTTCATTTAATTCAGTCCATTTACATACAAGGGAAATGAAGTCCAGAGACATGAAACAACTTGCCTGTGGTTACACAGTTTGTTACTTGCAGAACGGGGACCAGAACTTAGCTCTCCTGCCTCCTCTCACCCCCTTCCCTGTGCTTCTGCATGAAGTGAGGTGCATGTGGAATATAACTTGGCATATAATGTATCCACGTGTGCACGCTTATCAGTTTATAAGCATCCATTTGCAAGCAGCGCTGAGGTTGAGTGCTGTGATGGTGGGAGGTAAATACTCAGAGATTCTGAGTTCTGGTCGCACCTACACCAACTGGTTTGGCTCCTGGGCAAGTCACTCTGCCCCTCAGGGGTCTCGTTTTTCTTGCTTTAGAATAAAAATCTTGGATTTCAAGTCCCTCCCAGCTTTACAAATCTGAATTTTTTTTTTCTAAATTGAACCACATTTAAAGAAAGCTTGCTGCTTAAAGCTGTTTTATAGGGGCTCCTGGGTGGCTCAGTTGGCTAAGTGGCCGACTCTTGGTTTCAGCTCAGGTCTTGATCTCACAGTTTCATGAGTTTGAGTCCTGTGGCTCTGGGCTGATTGTGTGAAGCCTGCTTGAGATTCTCTCTCCACCCTTCCCCCACTTGCGCTGTCTCTGTCTTTCTCAAAATAAATAAATAAATAAACTTTTAAAAAGATGTTTTATAATAAATACCGGATCTTTTTGAGAAGTGAGTAGTTACTCCTTAAGTTGTTGTTTTGATAATTGCAGATTTTCACATGTTAGTCCTCTCGGAGATGAGCGCAACGTTAATGGTGCACAGCTTTGAACTACATAAGCAAAGGGCTCTTGCGGAGTATGAACAAATGTTTATTACATTTGCCACCGGGCAGGATGTCCCTGCTGGCCACATCAAGGAGTCAGGTATGTGTTCTGTTGGACACTTGTCTTCTTATATGTCCCTTCCATGCTGGGTGCATCGGCAGAAAGACGTGGCCCTGGAGCCTGAAGGATCAATGACAGTAGCCACTGGTGCTACTCTGCTGTAAGGGGACTCAGCTTCAGTCTGGACCTCCACCCACGTGTGCAGTGGGCTGGCTACTTCGCTCCCAGACCCAGCTGTGGCCCTTAGAGGCTTTTCAGTATACACAGTCTGCACGGACGCTGACCTGTGCAAAGGCCCAAATGCGGCCGATTCTGTTATTCATCTTAATCAAGGGAGCTGCTTTATAAATAATTCAAAGTTGCTATAAATCCACAAAATTTTTTTCACATTGTCTGTTTGCAGTAAGCTCTCCCTAAATGTTTATTGAATGACTGAATACATTAACATACAAATGAGTATTTTGATGTAGGTTTTGGTATTTGTATTTGCACATCTGCGTGTTGAATGTTCTGAGGATTTGCAGCAGCCGTCACAAAATGATGAGGCACACTAGCAAAACAGGCTCCAGAGGCTAAGAAAACCAGAGCGGGCCAAAAAAACCTGGTGGCAGGGAATGGATCCATCATGTCAGCTGATACAAGCCTCCAGCCTGAAGCCTGTCCAGCATAGAGCCTTGAGGCTCCTGACCCACACCATGCTTGACGTGGGTGGTTAAACATCTCTTCTGGGTTTCTAACCGGCAAAGATGTTCTTGCCCCAATTCTAAGACCCTGTGACCATGTTGTAGCAAAAGGACTTTGCAGATTTAATTAAGGTTATGGACCTTACAATAGGAAGATTGCTGTGAATGATCTGAATGGGCCCAATTCAATCACACCAGCCCTTGAAAGCAGAGGACTTTCTCTGGCTGGAGTCAGAGAGATGCAGCAGAAGGAAGAGTTGGATGGATTCAAACCAAGAGAAAGATTTCATATGTCCTTGCTGGTTAAAAGAGGGAAGGGCAATGAGACAGGAGTGCAGGCGGCCTCTGGATGACAACCTGGGAGGAAAGGGGGACTCTAGCCCTCTAGCCTCTAGGGCCTGAATTCTGCCAACAAAGTCAATGCGCTTAAAAGAAGAATCTTCCCAGAGTGTCTAGAAAGGGCTGAAGCCCTGCTGACATCTTGATTTTGTCCTGTGAGACCCTGAGCAGAGAACCAGCAGAGCCATCCAGTGCCCCAGCTTCTGACCCAGGGAAAATGAATAATAAGTGGGTGTCGATCTGGGGCATTGGGTTTGTGGTAATTTGTTACTGCAGCAGCATGTGAGTAGGGGAGCACTGCCTTCAGCTCTCAGGACCCTGTTTTCCTCTACTGCAGTGGAAGGGGTTGGGCTGGGTCTCTGACACCTCCCCTAGCTCGTGAGTTCTAGGATCCATGGTCAAAAATTGAGTTGATAAAAACACCAGTATATCATGAAGTAAGGCTGTGGACTCAACGGGGCTGGGTTCAGAGAGGGACTTTAACAGGTGGAAACCACATTTACAACCTTTCTGTGCTTTGTTCCTTTTCTGTAAATAAGGATACCAACACTGGCCTCACCCGGTTTTAAGGATTAAATGGGAAAATGCGTGGACAAAACCTGGCTCCTAGTGTGTGTCATTTAAATGGGTCCTGCCATTCCAAGTTCGGCTTCCCAGAGAAATGCAAGGACACGTCTTAGCCACTTTCAAGGTTTCTGTCTTCCTTATACTTCCGATGTGAGCCAGAGCTCCAGGGACAAGAAAATGACCAGGACTTGTTATGGTTACAAGGAACTTGATCAGCCCACAGAGCTGCCAGAAACAGCCACATTTACTCTTTCCTTTCAGGTCCACCAGCTGGCTGGGAGCCTGGGCCAGCTTGCCCGCCAGTGAGGCAGCCCACAGAATGAGGCACAGCCGTCCTGCCTGGGCCAGGAGCCCATCTCTTTCCTTCCTGGGTACTAGCAGTTCAGCTAACCCATTTCCATGGCCAATGTTGGCTTCATTTAGGAGAATGGAGTCATTTTTTTCTGACATTTGGGATAGTTCTAGAACTTTCCAAGTTTTCTGGGATGTATATTTCCTGGGATTTGGAATTCAGAAAGCTGACTGCTCAAAGGAGAGACATTTTGGGGGGTTGGGGTGGGGGATGGCTCTTTGATTTTCTGAAGCTGGAGTTTACCATATTTTACCTGTCTTGTTGGTGTCCCCTCTGGCAGTAGGTCAGTCATTTCTTGGGGGTGACAGGAACCTGAACACAGGGATGGAAAACACAATGGGTCCTCACAGACCTCCTGTTTTCACTGCTGTTGGCCCTCTCTGCAGAGCTCACTAATGTTTGTGATGTCCTGGTTCCCTGGAACCTTCTGGAAGCAGCCAGAACCAGAACCCAACTAATGAAGAAACCCATATTATTTCCTACACTCTGGGAGAGATGTGACTAATGACCAACAAACACTACCAATTGTCCATCTGGATAGGTTCAGCTTTAGAAATAGTAGAAAGGAGCCCCTTATTTATATGTAAGTTGGGGAATAACAAGCCCTTCTTCAGTAAACTCTTGGCCTTTCAAATGGCATCTATATATTCATTAGTGCATATGTAGGAATTTTAGCTTTGGAATACCTCGGAGACTTTTCCTTAATTGTGTCAGTCCCTTCTCACTGGACCCAGTAGGGTTTAAAATCCAAGAACAATCCAGAAAAGAGTTGAGTTGAAGTAAAACATATGGGATTAGCAAGCATTTTACAGAATCAGAGCCAAGCGGTCTGGTCAAATTCTGGCCCCTGATAGTTGTGTGATTTTGGGACAGTTACTTAACCATTCTGTGCCTCAGTTTTGTCGGCTATAAAGGCTGTTATGAAGAGAAAAGGAATTTTAATATGTAAATCTGTAGAGCATTCAGAGCTTTGCTTGGCCCACTTAAGTATTAGCTGTTAGTATAGAGGCTTCTTTTTTTAATTTTAATTTTTTAATGTTTTTACTTATTTTTGAGAGACAGGGGGACAGAGTGCAAGCAGGGGAGAGGCAGAGAGAGAGAGGGAGACACAGAATCCAAAGCAGGCTTCAGGCTCTGAGCTGTCAGTGCGGAGCCCAACATGGGGCTTGAACCCATGAACTATGAGATCGTGACCTGAGCCAAAGCCAGATGCATAACTGACTGAGCCACCCAGGTGCCCCTAACGTGGAGTCCTAACATGGTCTTTGTACTGACCAGACATTGATGATCCCCCGGGGCCAATCCTCTTCACCTGAACAAACCAGAAAGCCCTTAAGTGGGGATGAACACTAGGATTAACCTGAGGGTGTCCTTTGGTCTCTGCCTCTGTGGCCCAAAGAGTCTCTCTCACACGGAACTTTTGGAACTGGCTGGCAGTGGAATTCTGCAGACAAGGTGAGGCCACTGCCTTCCTTCTCATGTACCAGGATTGCTATTCCAGATGGGAAAACTTAAAAAAAAAAAAATACATTTCTAGGACTCAGTTAAAAAAAATTATGTCAATAGCTTTATTGGCTCGAGATCAGCAAAAAGAAAAAAGGGGAAAAAAAGCTCTGCCTTTCAACAGAGCAATCAAAAATGCTGAATATGCCTTCCCCCCCGCAAGACTTATTTATGGCTTTCTTTTTAGAATTCCTTCCTTTGGTGGTTAAGACATGCACAATGTCTTTGAAGTGGGCTAGGCATGTTTTCTGCATGTGTGAGCAGCTGTTTGCCTCTTTGCGGGGCTGGTTCAGATGAACTGTTTTTCCTTACAATTTCCAGTCATGGATAGAGGGATCTTGCATCGACTTTGCACATGATTCAGTCACGGTGGACAAATAAGGGGATCCTTGGCTCCACCGAGAGCAGTGGTCTTCAAATGCTCCTCGCAGGCAGCCTTTTCACCAAGGCTTTGTAACCCCGGGTGGAAGGCACTGCGCTGGGACCACAGACCCAGGATCTGTCCGTCCTTCTTCCTGCTTCTTCCTCCACCGCTTCTGAGTCAGAAGCTGCATTGTCAGTTATGCATATGAGCAAGCCAAGCCCGCCATGTGAAAGAGTAGGTCAATATACCTGGGACCCTTTTCTTGTCAGGTCCAAGATCCAAATGTCCCCATATCCCTCAGGGATTCTGTTTTGATTATGATGATGCATCAGCTCCAACTGTGATTTAACAATGCCTATTTCAGTCTCTGCTTTTCTTCCCAAAGCAAAATCTATGATTCTGTAATTGCACGTTGATTAAATGTGATAATACATGAAGAAAGTATTGTGAGTGCTCAGTAAACTTTATTGTATGACTCTTACTATCCCATGTTGCTTTAACTGGGATTTCAGAGAAAGAACCTTCCTCAAAGATGGCCTCCATTATTGGCCAATACCACAGCTCTCTCTCAGTATGGCTTCTTTCCCTAGGTCTGTCAATATTCTTAATACTCTTCTGTCTTATGGGAAAAAAATCCAAAGTTCTGTGGTTCTACATTCACTGTGGCTACTATACTTTCTCTCTCCTTTCTTATAAAGTCAATACCCAAGAAATTTACTTTGCCTATTAATGTTTCCTCAGTTTTCCTTCGTCCTTCGACCCTCCATTTCCAGGCTGTGGCACCAAATCCAATCAAACTGTCATTTCTTCCCACTGCCTTCTGCAGTGGTCTCTGGTCCAGTGTGTCCGTTGGCGGCACTGTGTCATTTGATTCTGTGGCCTGCACTGTCCATGGCAGTGTCCAGAAGAGTGGCCAACTGGCCAGAGGGTTATTTCAAGAACACTCTGAAATGTGGCAGTGCATGAAGCGACTGAATTGTTCATTTATAAATTACCTTAAATTTAAATTTAAAAGCAGATACTTGATTCGGTGATTGAAAAACTTAAGTATGATTGGAGCAACTTGGGCCTGTGAATGTAGTTTTTCAACTGGAAATTTTATGTGATCTAAACACGACCCAACCATCTCTGATGAAAATTTAGCATTTGAACTGAGATGTGCTGTAAGTGTAAAAATACGCATCAGGTTTCTGAGATCTGGTTTGAAACAAAGAATGTAAATTTTCTCAGTACTTTTTAGATGAATTACATTTCGAAATCATACTCTTTTGGCTATGGAGAGTTAAACAAAATGGATTATTAAAGTTGGTGTCACCTGCTTTGATTTTCTTCTCGGCGTGGCTGCAGGAACACTATGTCTCGTACTTTATCTTGATCGGACAGCACTGCTGTGGGTTATTTGCTCCTGGAAACTCTCTCCTCCTTCGGCTTCTGAACCCCCAGCCTCTCCTCTTCCCTCTGACATCTTTCCCGAGAGCAGTGATATTCTCTGCAGCCACTTCTCCATGTCAGCGCTTCCCAGAGTCCTGTCCTTTACCCTGTTTTCTTGTCACACAATCCGTTCTTGCTGAGTAACTCCCCCCACCCCTCTTTTCTGGAATGTGCACAGCCTATAACATTTGCAGAAGACTCTGTGGGATAACTCGGGCAGAATGTCCTCCGACAGCTCAAACCCCACCTGGCCCCAGTTGCTGTTTCCCTCTTGCCTCTGAATCTTGACCTTCTCCTGGAGGCCCCCCTCTGTGAGTCGTGCCTTTACCATTTGTGCCAGAAACCGGGACCAGACCAGAGTCCTCCATTTTCCTCAAGGACAGATTTATCAGATACTAAATCCACAGCTTCTCTTTACTGAGTGGGCTTCCTCCCTCCTCTTCTGGCCTGTGCCTGGCCTGGGGGTGGGGGGGAGGCTGTGGCCTCTCTGTCCTGGCTCCTTCCACTTTTCCAGTCTCCAGATCTAGCCAGGGCGAGGCGTCTAAAACATAACCTGACAGCATTCCATGCTTAACACCCTCCACCAGTGCCAATTTATTAGAAAAATTGCTAAATACTTTTTTTGCATCATGCCAATTAATTTTATAAAATTAAAGTAAAATCAACATGTAACATTATATTACTTTCAAATATACAACATAAATTATCTAGTATTTGTATATATTGCAAAATGTCTAGTTAACATCTGTTACTATCATTACACTTTTTTCTTGTGATGAGATCTACTGTCTTAGATCTTAATAACTTTTGAGTAACTTTCAAGTTACTAAGTGACTTTCAAGTTATTAATGCAGTTTGGTTAACTACAGTCATGCTGTACATTACATCAGCATTGCTTATTTATTTTAAACATGGCGTTTTGTATCTTTTGACCACTTTTACCCAAAATATTTTCTGATGTGCTAGCTACCTAGCTAGTACAAAATCTGAAGAGGGCCATAGGAGAATAGAGAAGCACAAGGTATAGTCCAAATTTTTGTCCTAATTCCTCAGGGCACCATAAAAGCCCTTAGTCTATCTCTCCATCTGTATCTGCCAGACCCCCCTGCACTTGCTTCTAGCTCTCTCTGCGCCAGCTGGTATCTCTCAGTGGCCAGGCTGTTCCATGCTTTGCCCAATAGGCTTCTTCTGCCCAGAGACTCCCAAGCCTACCCATCTACATGGTAAGACAGATGCTGCCCTTCTCCAGTGTCTTTATTGATGAGCCCCCCACCATAGGACGGAGCATTCTCTCTTTGGGTCTCTTTGAACTGCTGGAGACTTCTGTCATGCTATCTGCTTATTACCATGACTTACCAACTTGACTGCAAATGACCTCATATTAAGATTAATTCCCAATCATGGCCAGATCACAACAGATCTGATCCAGAAACTCAATAGCCCCCAAAGTCCTTGATGGCTCTCTGAGGAATGGTTTTTGATTAGCTGGGACTCAGGTTTGTCCATGTTCTCTCCTGCTCTGCTGTGCTCTGTGAGTCTCCTGGTTGCCTGCCAATCAGGAGCCATCAAGGAGGTAGGTGGCCTTGGAGCAGTGCAGGCAATAAGAGGTACATGGTCTCCAGGGAATTTTAAAACATTGATGAAATTGACTAGAAGTCAATTTATTACCTCACACCAGCAAATCTAATCAATGGCAGAAATAGACTATTCCTTCCCACCAGGGTGGCCCTCTCCCACTCTAGCCTCTCCCCTACTTAAAGCATTTGTCATTTGAACTTATCCCACTGTCGTAATTTCTGGTTTACTTCTCTACATCAGTAGTCAGAGCATATATATATATATATATATACACATATATATATATTTTTGGTCATCATTCTTTTTTTGATTGGCTTAACTTTTTTTACATCCAAATATAATTAACATACAGAGTTATATTATTTTCAAGTGTGCAATATAATTATTTAACAATTCTATGCATTACTCAGTGTTCATCAGAATGAGTAAACTCTTAATCCCCTCTACGTACTTCATCCATCCCCACCCACCTCTAGCAACCACCAGTTGCTCTCTATATTTAAGACTCTGTTTCTTGTCTCTTTTTATTTTGTTTTGTTTCTTAAATTCCACATATAAGTGAAATTGTATGGTATTTCTATATCCCCAACTAACTTATTTCACTCAGCATTATACCCTGTAGGTACATCCATGTTGCTGCAAATGGCAAGATTTCATTCTTCTTCTTCTTTTTTTTTTTTTAAGATTTCATTCTTTTTATGGCTGAGTAATATTCCATTATATACCACATATATACTACGTCATGCATATATATATATATATACCACATATTATTTATCCATATATCTATGAATGGACACTTGGGTTGCTTCCATATCTTGGCTATTATAAATAATATTGCATTAAACATAACATGCATATATCTTTTCAAATTAGTGTTTTCATTTTCTTTGGGTAAATACTCAGTAGTGAAATTACTAGATCATATGGTATTTCTATTTTTAAGTTTTTGAGGAAACTCCAGACTGTTTTCCACAGTGGCTGCACTAGTTTTTTATTTCCACCAACAGTATATGAAGGTTTCTTCTTCTCTACATCCTCGCTAACACTTGTTGTCTCTTGTGTTTTTTATTTTAGCCATTCTGACAGCTGTGGGATATTTTTTTGTGGGCTTGATATGCATTTCCCTGATGATTAGTGATGTTGAGCATCTCTTCATGTTGTCTATTGGCCATCTGAATGTCTTCTTTGGAAAAATGTCTGTTCATGTCTTCTGCCCATTTTTAATTAGATTACTTGCTTTTTTGGTGCTAAGTTGTATAACTTCTTTACATAGTTTGGATATTAACCCCTTATCAAATACATGATTTACAAATATCTTCTCCCATTTGGTGGGTTGTCTTTTTGTTTTGTTGACAATTTCCTTCCCCGTGCAAAAGCCTTTTATTTTGATGTAGTCCCAAGAGTTTAATTTTGCTTTTGTTTCCCTTGCTAAGGGAGACACATCTAGAAAAATGTTTGCTATGGCTGATGCCAAAGAAATTACTGCCTATGTTTTCTTCTAGGAATTTTGTGGTTTCAGGTCTTGCATTTAGGACTTTAATTCATTTTTAGTTTATTTTTGGGTATGGTGTAAGAAGGTGATCTAGTTTCATTCTTTTGCTTGTAGCTGTCCAGGTTTCCCAGCACAATTTGTTGGAGAGACTGTCTTTTTATGATTGTATATTCTTGCTTTCTTTATTATAGATGAACAGACCATATAAATGTGTGGGCTTATTTCTGGGTTCTCTGTTCTGCTCCATTGATCTATGTGCCCATTTTTGTGCCAATGCCATACTGTTTTGACTTATACAGCTTTGTAGTGTATCTTGAAATTTAGACCATGTTTTTTCAGGATAGAGGCTGAACTCTGTATCTTTTTTTCATGGCTAGCATAGAGTCTAAAACAAAGGAAGTGTGAAAATCTTCTTGAATTGGCAAGTCAATGGATTTCCTCAATTTACCAGAACATCCTTTGGCAGGAAGTTCTTAAAAAGGAAGTGATAAGAAAACAAATTCAGAGTAGGGATTTATTTAAAATAATCTTGTAAAGTATATTCTAAGTTTAATAGAGATGCAGCCAATAATTTATACCTAGCTTTTGTTTTTGTGGCATGGTAAAGGAATTATTGCATACAGAATATAAATATGAAGCCCTTCAAAATCTTAGATCAACAATGGAAAACATTATTAATTATTTCATTCATGACTATTTATTGTTTAGCATGTGCTAGGCCTGTGTTATAGGATGAAGCAAGAAAATAGACCAATATATTTTATTAAAAATTTCAAAAATTCCAAAATTGGTCTGGTGAATATTGAACTTACCAAAAAGCTTAGTTAACCAGACGTGTGATTTTGCAAGAGTTTCCTGGGATAATGTGACATAGTTTCCCAAAACAGTGAAGCTCCAGCTCTATTCATCATGACGGCTTGGACTTTAATCAACTAATGGAAATAAAAACCAACACACTTCTAGGCAATCTATTGGTTTCTGGGTCCTTTTGTTATTCATAACAGATCAGAAAGTTTTTACGCATCTGGACAGATTTTATTCATCAGTGTGTGTGTGTGTGTGTCATATGCATGCATAGAAGAAAGACTTGCCAGGTTTCATCAACTAGAGCCTTTAAGGACCACATGAGATGTCTTATTTTCTTTTTAGGGGAAGACCTGGTATGTGCTGTCTTTGATCTGAACATGAGATGGCCCTGCATTAGTGCAGAGAGGAATGGACCACCATTCAAATTGCACGGGTGAACTATTGGGGGGGGGGGGGTCAGTGGTTACTTTGGTTTAATAATTTAAAGTCACGTTTTAGAATAGTAGGAGGCAAATTGCTTTGAAAAGTCTGTCCACTGTTTGTAGATGAGTGACAAAGTGTGCATCTCAGTGTGTCAATAGTGTCAGTGTATTTTGGGGTGGGATTTTCTGCCTGAGCAAGAAATAAGAGTATCTCATGCATGGTCACATGTCCCTAAAAAGTTTCATGAAAGTTTATGTGAAATAGGACACAGTAGAAAATATTGAAGAAGCCTTTTCAAAATAGGCTTAAGCATACAGATTGGACCCTAACCTAAGTAAGTCTGGCATCAATCCTATTGAAATCAGGTTTTTCTTTTGGGTTCTATCTAATGAGAAGTGAACTGCAGAGAGAGTGGCAAGTTTCCAAAACCAAACCAAAACACTAACATGGGTAGATGGGATGAAAAAATAGTTTGCCACAGGAAAAATTTTAATGGGACTTGGAAGGAGTGAAGTAGTGGCCGTTGTTATGATCGGTGGGTCAGCACTGCAGACGGAGCCCCAACTCCCTAACCTGCTGGCTGATATTGCTGGGCAGGGCAGCAGTCAGGTCTGAACAGCTCTGGCTTCCCATGGACCTCTTCTTCTGTCTCCAATTTACCCTCCATGTCACCCATGTCATCATGACAGGAGGAAGCAGTGAGGGACAAATGACGTTCTCATCTGTTGCTGGTCTCTGCCACTTCCACCTGCTTCCCTTCCTGGGGGTTGGCCTGCTGACTTCTGGCCTGTTATGCGTTAGGCACAGAGGTAGCTGATTTGCACAGATGCCTTATCTGACTCTCACAATGGCAGAAGGGCCATCCCTTGTAATTAAGCCTGTTTTCCATTTCACTCAAGGCAGCAGTCTGCTGCTTTGATTGCACCCTGGCTGAAGCATGTGCTCATTCCTTGTCTCTGAGAAGAGAAGGACTTGGAGGGAGAAGGCAGCCTCTTTCCTCTGTCCCAGAGATGACTGAACAGGAGTGTCTCTCTGGGGCACAGTGAAACAATGGCATTCGCCCTCAGCTGCACTCCCCAGGAGACTTTGGGTGTGTTTGTTTTGGAGAACTTTGCAAATAGGCAGGCTCTGCTCTTTCTACAAGTGTGGCATTGCTGGAAGGAGAAGAGTGAAACAGCTTCTCAGCAGCTTCTGATGGGACATAGCTGTGGTGGAAGAGCAATGACCAATGAGGCAGAAGCCCTGGCCCCATCTACCACTGCGGGTGGTTTGACCTCTGGCAGCTTGTTTAATCTTTCTACCACCCAGGGGGGGATCAAAATATTGGGGAAATAGCAACTCCTAGGTTGTTGGCTGTTTGAATGATTAAGCTGTTGTGCCCGAATCGCGAGTCCCAGAGACCTCCAAGGAGCCGGCACGGATGCAAATACAAAAGGGTCTTTATTACAAGCTCGAGCAGGGGCTCACCCGCCTACCGGTGTCGTGGCAGCAAGGTGAAGCGAAGAACAATAGTGAACAGGGTTTTTAAAGAGTAAGGGATGGGGGTGTTACAGTACATGTAGCATCATCACATAAGCACCAATTACAATTGTACAGCACCCCTGATAACAGCTTTGACCATTCAGCATCTATGGGGTGTTCATTACTTTTGGTGGGACCCAATCATGACTTTGAGAATCCTTTGAAAATGACCAATTATGAGGTGAGTTCAAAGGGCCCACGTGGGGTTCAGGCAAGCGGTGAGAAATTGGCTACTTTGTATCTGCAGTTCCCAGCCTTGACTCAGACCATAGGAGTGTTTCTTTTTTCTTTTTGATTAGCTGAACTGAGGGCGGTCCGAGGATGGCTTTAGCCTTGAACAATCTGAGGCTTTTCCTGGAACTGGGATTGGGGCTACGTGCAGCCCGTGTTTCTCTTAATGGAGGACTTAATTTTTGGCTCTTCAAAGCAACCCGATTTTTGTTTAAATGCCATGCAACCACAGTGTTACTCATGTTGTTTTTATTGATGTGTCCATTAAAATAGTAAACTGGGTTTGTATTTCTCTATCTCTAACAATGCTGTGGAGGGAAATAAATCAATGGGTTGAAAGTCAAACTGTCCTCAAAACAGCTCATGAAAGTGAAGACTTTATCACCTGGTGAGTGGCCGTCTGGTACACGGTGACGGGGATGGTAGGCATGCCTCTGTCTCCCTCTCTCCCCAGCCAGACCAGAGCCAGGTATCAGCTAGACTGTACCAACAGGAATCTGCACAGATCAGGAGGCAAGGATTAACATAAATAGATCCTTGTGTAGGCAGGAGAGATCTTCACCTCCTTAAAGTACCAGAAACAATTTTCTCACAGTCTGTCCCCACTCCCCTGGCAGAAAGAATGGGATTTGTTATTTTTAAATCTCTTAAGAAATTTAAAGAGCAAACTCAACTGGGCTCCTGCATGGAAATTTCAACCAGGACATATTTCTCAAAGACTCGTTCCCGTTGTGTTACCATTTCAAAATAGCTGAATTCATAAGCATCTACTGTGCAGTCTTGAACTCATCTCATTTTGGAGGTGTTCTGGGAAAAGTTTGACATTTAATGGGGAGAGCTGTGATCAGAAGTTTTTAGGTCAGCACCCTGGAGCATGGAATTGTTTTGGTGACTGTTTTGCAGGCAAGAGTTTATAAAAATCACTCATATTCTTAAAGGCCCATCTGTCTGGGACAGGAGCATATTTTGTGTGTGAGGGCCAGCTGGCATGACAGTCATGGGATGAGCTATTTTGCAAAATACTGAGAGAGGAATGTGGGGGGGGGGGGACACAGGGTGAGGGCAATGGCTCCAAAGGCTTCAGGAGAGGTGGGGAAAAGCCAGGGTCCTGGTGAGATGCTCCTGGAGGTGAGGTCACTAAGTGAGGGATCCATCCCATGAATATGAGGTGGCACCACCTTCTCGGAACCACAGAGTCCATAGACCCACACTGGGGCTCAGATGTAGTTATGGCCACTCCTCCCATGGTGGTGAAGGAGTTCTAACAGGTAGGGGCTGGGTGGTAGAGGGTCGGGAAGGTTAAAGCCCTTGATTGGCTGGAAGAGGGGCAGTGGGGAACGTGGTGCTAGAGGAAGCATCATTTTCTCTTTCTGTCCAGAACTGCCCTGCTGAGCAGTTCCACAGGGCCATCTAAATCTAGGCGAGCCTGAGGCAGAAACTCTGAGGACCTCCTGTACTTTGTTTGTAATAGGGTCGTGGTAAATATTTACCAATCAGATTTGTATACTCCAGTATGAGGACAGTCCTATGTCACCCCCACGCCATTGTAGTGGATTTTAGTTTACTTCTTATAACAGAAATGCAGACGGCCACCAGGTTTCCTGATTATTTCCAGTCACTCACGACACATTTCACTTTACAATTTTAAAAATAAGTTTAGTTTAGGGGGTCTTTCTCATCTTAAAATGCACAATATAATGAAACAAAATTGTTTAACCTACTGAGGATATACGTGAACAGTCTGAGATGGTGAAAAGGAGCTGGAATATCTCACTTTTCCCCACCCGATCCCCACTGCTGACCATCACTGCTCTGCCCTCTACCCAGACAGCCCCATTGAGTGTGGGTGTAGGGGGCAATGAAGGAGGGGAGGGGGACGAGGATAAAAATGAAGAAGGAAGGAAAAAGGCAACAGAGAAAAGGGGAGGAAGAAATAGATGACAACACATGCGGATGGGAAGGGGACAGATACTGGTGAGTGTGTGTTTCCGGCTCTGTAAAGAAATTTAGTGTACCATGAAATTCTCCTCTCTTTTCCAAAAGCAATCAAATCAACAAACAAATACACAAGAGCATGACTCCCCCTTAGCCACACTTCCTGTGGCCACTCCATGTGCAGAACAGAGTTGCCCGTGGCTCAGGAAGATGAGGTAAGATAGGGACTTGGAGCTCTGGAGCCATAGTCATAGAACACTTACCATGCGCCTGGCAGGGTCTCAAGTCCTCAGTGTGTTTTATCTCTTTGGACCTCCTCACCCCCACTCCTGGGACCCTCTGGCAGTGGCTGCTGCCCCATGTTGAGCCCAAATGGAGCTGAGCCTGTGTTTGCCTGATTTGTACTCTCCTGGTTGCTGAATGGACACCATGACCGCAGAGCTGCTGATCTGGAAGGCAGGCTTTGGGGATGCCTGAGGCTTGTAACGCTGACGTATGTGGGTGAACCAGCAAAATGGTGTCCCAAGCAGGTTGCACACACTGTTAAGAATCTTACCTCTATCCCAATGCAGGAGTGAGCAGTCTTCTCGATGTGGGTGGCTCACTTTGAACTGGGTTTGCCATTAGATTCCTGAGAGGGCAAAATATTATCAGAAGATCAATCAGCATGTCCCCTCTGCTCTGGCCAAGGCAGAAATCCCCAACTCTGCAACATCCTTGTTCCTTTCTTGCATGCAGGGGGAGAAGGTGGGAGCCTTGCTTAGTCTCACTCTGATGTGATGGGCTGTGACCACTGATGGTACCTGCTATAGAAGAAATGGCTGGGAATGGTCATGTAGCATTTTCTTGATAGTATGACACAGGCCAGAAGACTGCCTTCATCCGCTGTCAGTCCGTTTCCGAGACACCAATGGCTGGGGGTCTCCAAAGGCCTTGGTTCTGACGCTGAATTCTGTTGGTTCCATGGGCCGTCTGCTCCTGATTACTGGATGCAAGGATTCTCTCCTTCGTGTTCGGCTACGAAGGCATCTGATAAAGCCAGGCTGCTTTACTGCCTGACTGATGCTGATCTGCGGAGAGTTTTTATTGCTTTACAAGTCATTGCTTATCCCTCTGGGCGATAAGAAACCAACAAGACTGTCTGGGTAGGAGGGGCCCAGAGCCACCAGCATTGTTCTCCACCTAAACCACTGGATATTTATGACATAGGACTTTGGGTCACGGTTGGGGTCCGTGTATTCCCTTTTTGGAGACCATGACTTCAAGTCCCTGGGGATGAGGTCCTCCAGGGTAGAGGTGCATAGAGCGTTCTGGGGCAGTGGGAAAGGCGAGACCACTGAGTTTTCTGTCCTGAGTCTGACCCCAGTGACTGTTAGAGAGGGGCCTTGGGGGCAAGGAGGTGCAGGGCAGGTCTTGGCCAAATTCACCTCCAAAGGGCCAGCCTCACCTCTCAGCCCTTCTTCTTCCTGCCTTTCCCCTCCTTTCTTCCCTGCTCATCAGGTTCTCCCTTCTCCTCCTCCTCTTTTCTGGCTTTTCTCCAACTTTCCTGGCATGTGATTTCCGTGCGCTCCTCACCCTGTGATATGCCACCATCTGTGATGTGAGGGCCTGTCCCCCTCAGCTCCTGTGTTTTCAAGGGGCCCCTGGACCAGCCCCACTGCCAGCTGCTCTCTCCTAGCCTGTGGGCAGGCCATTCATTAGCCAAGAAGGCCTTCCAAGGACCCATGGTTTCTTTGGAACTCACAACAAAACAGGTTCTGTAAGGATTAGTGAGGCACCAGCTTTTATGCAATAACAGCTAATCCCTTGTTTTCATAACAAGGTTTGGAGAATCTGTTTCTTGTTTCTCCAGCTTGTTTGTTGATTTGAAATAACTGCAGTGCCCGTGGCAGTGACGGTTATGCTCCATCCATGACTCATCGGTACCCCTGTGTCTGCCTCGCAGGTGTCACTGCTGCCCGCGGAGCTGGTCATCCTCTGATCACTCAGCTGTCCTCGTTCCGGGATGCACGTGGAAATCACCAGGAGCTTAAAAAATTACTGATGTCTGGTCTCACTGGAGGCTTTTGATTTAAGTGGTTTGGACAGTGGCCTGGGCATTGAGATTTTTAAATATCTCCTGGTACTTCTCATGCAGCCATGAAGAAAACCATTGCTCTGTGTGGATTCAGGAAAGGTTGCCCAAAGGTTGGCCAGGGGCCTGGCACAGGGTCGGGGATCAGATCCTTTGGTTCTTGAATGGTTTGACAGGAGTCCTGTCTCTCTAGGAGACCAACATCCTGCTCTTCTTCTCATTTATTCACTCAACAAACATGAGTTGAGACCCTAATAAGTGTTAGATGTTAGGGAGACCCATGGAGAGGACACAGAGGTGGCTGCCACAGAGTTTACCAGCTCTGGAGAAAGCAGAGTTGGAAAGAGATAATTAGAACACTCTGCCATAACTATTTTAAAAGAGATTATATATGAGCTCAGTAGAAGGAAGGGCTAATTCAGCATGCATGTGTTGGGGGTTGGGTTATAGCATGCTTTTTAGAAGTTATAATCCTTATTTGGCAGAGAGAGAGAGAAGCTGAGTAGTTTAGCACAAGTTGTGTGCTCTCAGTTACTCAAGGTCAGGGAGCAACAACGTGTTGATTCCCCCCCCAAGGTCTGTCTTCAGATGTGTTTAGGCTTCTCCCTCCACAGCTAAGGAGATGTCTTACCATCTATGGGGTATTAGATATTACCTGGAGAATGAAAATGTTTCTACCTACTGTCCCATGGATCTGATACTCAGTCCTTAGAAATGCACTATAGGTCATTGCTACTGGACGTGTGGCCTGTAGACCAGCAGTGACAGGGTCACCTGGGAGCTTGTTAGAAATGTAAATTATCAGACTCCATCTCAGAGTTACCGGATCTGGATCTCTGGTAATGGGGCCAGGAATTTGTATTTGATGAGCTCTGGAGGCAATTCTTACGAGGCCCAGTGTCTGAGAAACCCTACCGGAGATCCCTGACTCAGTTCCTGATGGAGTAATGTGACAGGTTGCATTGTTATTCCCAATCTTTCACCGTCTTGGGATCCACACTCTTTCCATGTGACTCTGCAGCTCTTCCCACTGAGAAGTATATTCGCTTGCCCTGATGATTGACAATTTTTGGCAATAGAATATGGAAGGAAGTGACAGTGTGCTAGTTTTGAACCTAAGTCTTAGAAGGCATTACCTGTTTCTGCTTGCCCCTCTAGGAGCTTCTAGCTTCCACACAGAAAAAAATCCATCAGGAAGCTGCTGCCTCTTCAGCCTAAGGCTGCAGAATGACTACATGGAGCAGAGCTTCCGCAGCTAGCCTGTAGACTGTAGCCCAAAGCAGAATTTTCCTAGCTGAACTGTAGATCTTTGACCCTGAGAATAAATGCACAGTATTGTTTGCCACTGAGATCTGGGATGGTTTGTTATGCAGCAATAGCTGACTGATACAGCTAACTGAAGTGGGTTTTATATATCTATGCAGACAAGATTCAGCACCCCAGAGGTAAGGCTGTTGGTACCAGGAAGTGAGGCCAGCATCTGGGGTTAGGGGTCAGGGGAGGCTATTTGTGCCCTGGGGCCCTGAGCTCTTTGCCTCATGTGTTTTCAGTAGCTGTCCCTGAAGTTCCCTGCTTCATTCTCTTGGTATTATCTGTTCAGATCCCTAGGAGAGTTTGATGAACTATGCCACAGACCACAGGAGCCATTTATCACTCACCTGAATTATTGTAATAACTTCCCAGTGGCTCTCCTTGCTTCCACACATTCTCCTAGTGTCTCCTCTCAATGGAGCAACCAGATCTATCCTTTTAAAATCTAGGTCAGATAGTGCCACTCTTGGACTCCAAACCTTTAAGTGGCTTCCTATTCTACTCAAAGCCAGAGCCCTTGCAGTGCTTACATGAGCCTGTGTGTTCTAGACCCCGTTCCCCACTGATCTACATCCCTATTATCATTCCTTTGTTCATCCCCTGGGCCCCTCTGGCTTCCTGCGGCTTCTTGACCAAACAAGCTTGCTCCACCTAAAGATTTTTGCAACCATTGTTCCTCTCACAACCACACTTTCCCCTTGCTCTGGAGAATGCCCACATAGCCATCTCCCTAATTTCTTCACTGTGTTGCTCAAGTGTCAACCCACCAGAGAAACTTTTCCTTTGAGACATAAAAAAGGCAATCCCTCCTTTGCTCCATATCACACTCTTTATCCTCTTTACCCTACTTATTTTTCTGCTGAGTCTTTATATCCATCTGACGTGTTATCTATTTATCTATTTTCATATTTAGCATCTGCCTCTCGCCCTCCAGAATATAATATTCACGAGAGCAGAAAGTTTGTTTGTTCACAGCTCTATCCCCAGTGCCTATACCAGGCACAGAGTACGTGCTCAATAAGTACTTGTAGAATGAATGAATGGATAACTGAATGAATGAATCATAAGCTAGATTGTGGTTTGGGAACTCCATGGTCAGAACATGGCTGCCTAAGTTGGCCTGTCAGCCGGGCCTATGGGCAGGGACATTTCCCCTGCAAGGGGCTAGAAGTGTGCCAGAAGCCAGAACTGATTATGTCTAATTAAACTCTGTCACAGGAATAATTTTTTTAATGATTATTTATTTATTTTGAGAGAGAGAGAGAGAGAGAAAGAGAACGAGGTGAGGGGGAGAGAGAGAGAGAGAGAGAGAGAGAGAGAATCCCAAGTAGGCTTCACCTGGTCAGCACAGAGCCCTACGTGGAGCTCCATCACACAAACCGTGAGATCACGACCTAAGCTGAGACCAAGAGTTGGACACTTCACTGACTGAGCCACCCAAGCGCTCCTGTCACAGGTATGTTTTAACTCAAAATTCGTTTGATGTGACATCCTCTCCCTGTCAATAAAGCTGTATCAGATGCCAAATCATAATTATATTTTCAGTGTGCTGTGAATATGAACAAAGGGCACTGGTTGAACTGGTAACTTAATAGTTTCAGATAACTAAAGAAGATGACTGAATAACCGTATCAGTTTCTACCTCCTGGAAGACGTTCCAATGGGAACCAGAAAAGCTCTGAAGACTAATCCTCCCACCTCTACCTTCCAGAACAGTGCTGGGTAGGGCAGTGGCTGACAGTCTTTGGAACACTTACTTTCTGCTTTTGGGATGGGCCTGTTGAAGTCTCAGGATAGAGTAGGTTTTGATGGAGTTATAAACCCTGACATATCTTAACACAAACACAAACAAGTTGATTTCTTGCTTTCACCACATTCCAAGGTGATCCAACGTCTCCTTCAGAGGCCCTTTTCCAACTGGGACTCAGCAACCCACAGAAATTCCCACGGCAGCTCTGCCCCCTGGGAGTTCTCTGCTTCCAACTGCGCAGATGACGGCGGGCATGGAGAAGGTGCACCTGCTCCCCACTGTCCTGGGCTGGCTGTGGCGTTACTGCTGCTCACAGACTTGTGAGGAAGGCTCAGGCATGTGGTTCAAATCCAGCTTTAAGGGAGGCTGAGAAAAGTATCTTCCAGCATTCCTGGACAAAGGAGGTGGTGTGGGGAGCACACAGCAGTGTTTCTGTTATTCTTCTATGTAAGGTAACACGTCTCTGCTGTAGGTCCATTGAATTATGTCATAGCTTAGCTTTTACATGGCGGCCTTATTTCTAACAAGGCAAGTAGCAACCAGGAATTTACTCCAGAAATAAATAAATAAATAAACCTGAGCCAGGTTAAGGAGTAAGAGGAGTGAGCACAGGACAGTTGCTTGCAATGATAAGCCCCTGGGGTGTAGGCATTGAGTGAAATATTTACAGGTAGGTACAAACTTCCTGTTTGTGCAAATCTTTTAGATGTGTATGCAAATCACGGAGACTTTTTTTTCTTCACAAAATGTGTTGTGCCAATTCAGTTAAATGGCTAGAACAGAGGTGAGGTATTGTCAATCTTTGTTAGCAGTTTGCATTGCCTGAGCATTTCAGACCATTAGATCTTGAATAATATGAGAGGTCACTAAATCGAATTCCTAGACTATTGAATATGGGGTAACTGAGGCATGGGGATGGGAACGGCATCCTCAAAATGCAGCAGAGCTGGCTGGTCGACTGGGTCACCTGACTCTTCCCACCCCCACTCTGGGCTTCCTCTGGGACTTGGGTTCTTCTTCAGGTACAAGGAGGGCTCCTGCCAAGGATGTCAAAGATGCCCCGGGGGTGAGCCTGAGGGGTTGTGCTTTCTTCTGATTTTTTTAAGCCATTGCCTGGAGGCAAACCTAGAAGAAGTGAGTGGTGTTTGCATGCACAGTTTCCATGAGAGGGCAGAGAACTGTCTTATCCTGCTGGGGCTCCCTTGCAGGTGGCACCGCAGGAAGCAGCAGGGCGGCGTTCCATAGCCTTGGGGAAAACACTTGGGCAAGTTTTCTTTGTGTCCTTTTCGTGGTATTTGATTCACTTCCTTTACTTTATATATAGTTTTCCAGGAATAGGAAGATGTGCTTCTCACCACAAAGATATTAATACCCCAAGCAGAGCATTTTATTTCTAGGAGAGAGAGAGAGAGACAGCGTGAGTAGGGGAGGGGGAGAGAGAGAGAGAGAGAGAGAGAGAGAGAGAGAGAGAGAGAGAGAGAGACAGTGTTTCACTGTTGTGGAGGAAAGTGCAAATAGACATAAGCTAGGGCCACTTTACTGTGTAATCAAATGATCTGTTTTATAAGGATGGTATCCTCATAAGAATTTTCTATAGCTTGCTAGGTGATATGAAACTTAGCTTATTATTATATTATATACTGTATATAACATAATGATTAGATATTTTATTATCTGCTATTAAACATGTCAGAATTAGCTGACATTAGGAAGAGCCTTGGGAATAATGAGCAGTCATCCACCAATCACCAGGCCAGTTGGCCATACCTCCCTGTTACTAAGTCACTGTAGTGGCCTTGAGAGAAGATATAATAATGAGCCCCAGTAATAAGGCAGTCCAAAGTCAGAGTGGTCCTTTGGAGCACAAGGCCCTGTTTTAGGAGGACAATCTGGGGGCAACTTTACAGTGGAAAATCCCCAGTTCTGTGAGCATTCAGGGTCGAAATAAATGTAGATTTATTTAATCTAGGAAGTTTAATTACTCAGTGAAAAACATAGCCTTTCTTCTGCAATTGGAAAATTTAACTAACATGAAACAAAGGAGAATTTCTTTTCTTGAAGCTAGCAAGGAAAACTACCAGTGTTTTGGTTTGGAGAAGCCAGTCTTTTTTTTTAAATTTTTTATTTGTTTAAATATTTATTTTTGTGTGAGAGAGAGAAAATAGAGGGGGAGTGGGGAAGGGGCAGAAAGAGGGAGACACAGAATCAGAAGCAGGTTCCAGACTCTGTGCTGTCAGCACAGAGCCCAACATGGAGCTCTAACCCATGAACTGTGAGATCATGACCTAAGCTGAAGTTGGACGTTTAACCTACTGAGCCACCCAGGTGCCCCCGGAAGCCAATCTTTGATTTCATCCTAAATGAAACCTGTCAGACCGTACCCATAGACACACAAACATGTATTTGTGTGTGTTCATGTAAGTCCATAGAGTTGCGCTAACGGTGATGTGTAAACCATGGGGAAGGCAGGAATGTGGGCCTGCCTCATAGGGCTTTGCCAAAGGGAATTTAGGTACATATGTGCATATCAGGAGAGAGCAAGTTGGACATGTGGGCTGGGCACCAGGGATAGGAAAGAATACAGAGGGGGGGTCTGTCCTACCTTCAGGGACATCCTAACCTACAAGAGATGCTCTGTTGGAGAAGCATCAGGAGTAAGAGGGCCCGTGCTTTCTGAGGGTTTTGTGCACCTTGGAGGCATGGTGTGGCAAGATGTCATCTAACTGAGAAGTGCCATCACGTCCTGGTGAAATCTACTGCCTGGAGTATTTTAGGGGACAGCATAGATGTGCAAAGTAAAAATGGTGTGGTAGATCTGAGTGAGCAGTACTTACTGTGTGTAAGACCTAGTTCTGACTATGTGGATGCAATGTCCTGTGGTTGTTTTTTTTTTAAGCAAAAGTTTAGATGGTGGCTGTAGATCTTGTAGATCTAGACAGGTGGCTGTCAGCAGTGATTGGGATCTGGACTTGAGGAGGGCAGAGATCTTTGTTCTCCTTGAATCTAGGATGGTTGAGAAGTGTCATACACCATGTGGACCTCTGGGATAAAGTCAGTAAAGCCCAGCTAGGGAGCTTTCAAAAGTGCAGATACCCAGATTCCATTCTGGCAAAACTAATGCCGAATCTCAGGAGGTAGAATGTGAATTTGGGCATAACAGAAGTCTCCAGCAGTTCAAAGAGGTCCAAAGACAGAATGCTCTGTCCTTTGGTGGGGGGGCGGGAGGGGGGGCACATCAGTAAGGACACTGGAGAAGGAGTCTCCAAGGCCTTACAAAGCCATTAGGGTTGAGAAATACTGTTAGAGGTCTTGGGGGATTGACACGCGTCGGCTCCAGAATTCATATTTTCCCTGAACCAGAGGACATGACCTTATTTGGAATCAAGATCCTTGCAGGTATAATTAGTTGAGTTCATGCTGGGGTAGGGAGGCCCCTGAGTCCAATGACCAGGGTCCTTATAGGAAGAGGTGAACACATGCAGAGATGCACGTAGAGGGAAAGGTCAGATGAAAATGGAGAGAGACATTGGTGTGACACCATGAGCCAGAGAATGCCTGAGGTCACCATAGGCTGGAGAGGCAAGGAAGGATCCTTACCCTAGAGCTTTCAGAGGGAGCATGGCCTGGCTGACATTTTGATTTCTAGCTTCTAGCCTCTAGGATTGTGAGAAAATAAATTTCTGTTGTTTTAAGCCACCTAGTTTGCTGGTAATTCCAGCAGCCCTAGGAAATGAATACAGGGGGGATTTATAATACCTGACTTTAGGGTCTGTTTTTTTTTTTTTTTTTTTTTTGTACCAAGGTGCTAATGGATTTATTTGCAAAGAATCTCATTAGGGGCTCCTGTTCTCACAAGAGGGGAGCAGAGTTTAGGCAGACTTTTTCTCTCTGGGCAGCTGCAGAGACTTAGTTTCCCTAATAAGGGACACTGTAGGGGTGTAAAACTGCCCTACGCCTAAAAGACACCTAGTTGGAAGATGCCCTTGGCCCTTGGTGGATAAGAGGACATGTTTGGGGAAGAGTCCATCACTCTGAGTTGTGTGCATCTTGGAGCAAATGGAGTTGCAGCTGTGACTGCTCATTGGCAGTGAGGCTGACTCTAAAAGCACAATCACAGGTGCACACTGTAGGTGTCCTTGGCCTTCTCCGGAGGGATGTGCTGCCATTTTGCAGGTGACTGCATGTTGAGGAAGGGAAACTAGTGAGACTTTGGGAGAACTGTTAGATATTGGCTGTGAAATGATACTACCTCTTAGGGACTCAAAATGCTCCTATGGCCCATCAGCCAGAGTAGGGGATTATTAAGGTCAAGTGATTAATAGGGTTTTGACTCAGGTCCATTTCACAATGGGCCAAGTGTGTCCCTGAACCTACTCTATGCTTATATCTCTGGTTCTGGGGTACATAATTGGAAAAGACTTACTCAGCAACTGGCAGAATCCCCACATTATTTCCTTGACCCATGGGATGACCTAAGGGCTATTATGGTGGGAAAGGCCAAGTGGAAGATTCTAGAATTGCCTCAGAAGCATTATGGCATTTCTGGAAGGACTGCAGGGACTAGTGCTACGATCAAGGACTTGAAAATCAGAGTTAGCAAATTCGATAGTGTTTTCATTTAACTTGCCTGTTTAGCCTGTGTAGAAGACAGGTGGATTTTAGGAACCAACAGCGGATCATTGTACATTCAATCAGGTGGTGACTCCAATTGCAATTGCTATTTCAGATGTGTACATTTTTCACATCTTCTAGCATTTGGCATGCAGCTATCAGAATTGCACATGCCTCTTCCCCTCTATACATGTTAGTAAAGATTATCAGAAGCAGTGTGTGCTTAGCTGGCAGAGCTAGCAATGTACCTTTACTGAATGAACTCATCTCTAGTCCTCTGGCATAATCTAATCCACAGGTTTCTTGCTTGTCCCTCCATCCTACAGGACATCATATCGATGTATTATACTGATGGTCGTTAACGATATGCTGAAGTGAGCAAGAAGTGAGTTGGGGGAAAGTGACCTAGACACTTTCATAGATAAGACATATGTGTAACGAAGGGTGGAAATAAATCCCACAAAAATTTAGGAGCTTTATCTCAGTGAGATTTCTAGACCCCAAAGCACGCTGAAAGAGAAGTCTCTGTGTCTAGTATTTTCTCCATTATGAAGAAGATACAAAGTGCCTTTTTGGATCTTGAAGGCAGCATACACTTCATTTGGTCATGTCATCTGCATCATTTGTTGAATGACTCCAAAAGATGCCAGTTCTGAGTAGGCCCCATAACAAAAGAAGGCTCTGTAGTAGATGGCTTGGCAAGCTGTGTTGCCAGGTTGCACTTGTGATAAAGAATATTGTATGACACTTCATGTGTGTCTGACACATGGATGCTATACTGAAACTTTGGCAGCTCCTTGTAAATGAACCAGAGGGAAGACCTTTAGGATTCTGGAGCATAGCTATGCCATTCTGTAGATAGCTATTTGTTTGAAAAATAGCCTTCAACACATTACAAGCCAGTCTCTATGTCTTTATAGAGCAGAGACCGAACACTTAACCATGGAATCCATACTGTCCATCATGAACTGAGAGTTTCTGACAGACCAAGCCATAAAGTCGGGCATGCACAGCTTTCAGTCATCAGGTGGATGTTACATGTACAATATCAGTCTTGGGCAGATCCTAAAAGTCACATGTAAATTATAAAAACAAGTGGCTCAGATTCTCATGGCTCCTAGTTCTGCTTTATTGCCTCCTCTTTCTCAACCTCCACATACCGCATCACTGGGGATTCCTTATGGCCAGCTTAATGATAAGAAAAACTTCCATCTTACCTTATACAAGATTGCATAACATGGTCATCCAAAGATGGATCAAGTAGCACATGGGATTTTGTAATGCTACTTTAGGGAGAGACTTATTCTATCTTTGGTCATGTGATGGTAGCTGCATCATTTTGGGTGAAAACATAGTTTTAATCATCCTTATTTGGGAGTTAAAAATGATTTAAGGCGTGCTTGGTGGCTTAGTCAGTTAAGCAGACAACTCTTGATTTTGGCTCAGGTCATGATAACACGGTTTGTGAGGTTGAGCCCCATGTTGGGCTCTGCACTGACAGCATGGAGCCTGCTTGACATCCTCTCCCTCCCTTTCTCTGTTCCTCCCCTGTTTGTGCACTCTCTCTGTGTCAAAATAAATAAATAAATAAACTTTAAAAAATAATTTCAAAAGATATATATGGATATCTCATTGAAAAAGGGTGGACTATGGTGATTTTGTACAGTGGCAACTTGGCTAAGCTGGAAATATGTTCCCAAGGATCATTGTGTGGATCTGAGTTAGATGCACTCAAGGAGAAACTGTATGATGTTTGAAAGGTGGAAAGAAAGCAACAGCCATTACTTTCTGAAGATAGTTGTGGTTAGATGTGGTGAGAGACAAATGTAGAGACATGAGTGGATTCTAGGCTGTTCTTTCTGTTCCTTAGTAAGAGTCCATCAGACAGCTGCTGGTGGGGCCCACATTATCCTTGCTGTACCCCACTCCACATCCAGCTCATCTTCCCGACAGCCAGCCCTGCTGGCCACAAGTGAGCAAGGCCTGCCTTCCATAGCCTTCTCTACTGGCTCTTCTCTTGGGAGATGGATGTGCCTGGTCCCAGCAACTCTGGCAAATACTGACTTGTCCATTGGTGCCGTGCCTCTGCAGTTTCAATTAATGAGTCCCTCTTTTGGAGCCTTATTTCCCAAGCTTTCCTGTAACTGTACAAGGTTTTGCTTCTCTAATAAATAAGAGGTGTTGGTACCTTGAGCTTAGAAGGGAAGGAGAAAGTCACCAAATCCTAGAGGAAATGAGAGCAAATCTGGCCATTGTCAGGGGATCACAGCAGGAACCAGGTCACTGACCCTTCTGCGTTTTTCACTTTGCTACCCTGCAGGCATACACGGACACACATCTCAGTAAAAGTCTTCAGTGTCAAGTTTCCATCTCAGTGATCTGAACCTTCAGTGTAAACATTTAGGCTGAGAAGCAATTGTGAATCTGGACAGATTCACAGCTACACTTCAGTAGACAGTAGGAGCCCCACGCACCCGTCTTGGCAACCTGAGTTTGAGGAAAATTATGTAATAGTGTCAACAGTTAAATCTTGTGTGTGGGATGGAGAGAAGAAGCTTCCAGAGTATGTCAGTAGGCGGACTGTTGAGGTCTAAATCCCAAGCAGTCCTATTAACTCAAAGTTTAGCAATAAGCAACATGTGAGTCGGGAGCCTCAGGGAAAACTGTTGAGACATGTGTCTGGTCTCCGAATGCCACGAGGTAGCTGTTTCAAAACTTTTCACCCCCTAAATAAATGCTCACGGAGCTGGGATCATAAAAGCAGTCTTCCAAGGTAAATTTGGAAATATTTCTTATCTTGACCCCCAAACAAACAAACAAATAAACAAACAAGCAAACACAAAACCCAGGTACACTATGGGATTCCAGAAGGTCTTAGTTGCAAAGATCCTTAAACCTGAAACTTTTAGGAAATTAATTGAGCGCCATTAAATGTGGCTATCCTTCCAGGGGGACTTTTTAATGTTTAAGTCATGGGGAGAACTAGTTTTACTAAACTAGAAATGTGGTGCTTTTTTAAGAACTCTGACAAAATCAGGAAATTTAAGTTCTCATCTGGGTGTTCCCAGAAGAGGCACTTATTCTCTTTAGGTCAAAGTTTATTCATCTGTAAAACAAACAGGTTGGGCTAGATCAAAGGATAGATTAATCTCCCGATTCAGCTCTAATCAACTGGAGACTTCAGAGCTGAGGGGAAGTGTTCAGGGAATGACGTCTGCCTTGGCCAGGCAGGAGCTTGTAATTGAACAAGAACCAAGCCTTTAGCCTCAGATCTTGGATGTTCAGCCTCACCACTTGCTAAGCTTTGTGACTGAGCTTCAGTTTTCTCAGTTTTATAATGGAGCTACTGTAGCACCTCCATAATATGGTGCTGGTCAAGGCTAAAAGCAGGTGTCTGTCAAATACTTAGAATAGTGCCTGGCACATGGTATGAGTTCAATGAAAGCTGACCATTGGTATTGTATTAGTATTAGTATTAGTATTAGTATTAGTATTAGTATTAGTATTAGTATATGCCCCTTACTCTCTGGTTCCCAAATGCCACTCTGCTCCAATGCCACAACCAACTGGGTGCATTTAAAAAATACTGATTTCTGAATTCCAAAACTAGAGACTTTATTTAGTTCAATAGATCCAGTTTTGAACAGGAATCTGTGTTTCCAGAAAGATTTTCAGGTAATGATGACTGGTAGCCTTGTTTCACAATCCCTGCTGTAACCAACACACACACACACACACACACACACACACACACTCACTCAGGCAAATACTCTTACACACTCCATGTATGTAATGAAGTCCATTTAAATGTGGAATTTTCATTTGAAAAAGAAAGACTAAAGACTTCTCATAATAAAATGAGTTATTTATCTATTCCCCTATCTCTTTTAAAGAGTTTGAAGTCGTAGAAAGTCTCAAAAATTATTCATCTAGGGGCACCTGGGTGGCTCAGCCAGTTAAGCCTCCAACTTTGGCTCAGGCCATGATCTCGTGGCCCGTGGGCTTGAGCCCCACGTCGGGCTCTGTGCTGACAGCTCAGAGCCTGGAGCCTGCTTCAGATTCTGTGTCTCCCTCTCTCTGCCCCTCCCCCACTCGCTCTCTGTCTTTCTCAAATATAAATAAACATTAAAAACGTTTTTTAGAAAAGAGAAGTTCTTCATCTGACTTTCAAAAAGACTACAGGAAAGGCTTGCTTGGAGGAATACAGTGGAGACGTCCGGCATCTGGACATTCCTTCTGCGTGATGGCACACATCTGGCTCTCTGGAATGAACAGGACATTTCCCTTCCAGTTTCCCTCCAGATGTCTGAGGATGTGAAGATACAGCCCAAGAGGTGAGCAATTTATCAAGTGTCACTGACTAATTAAAAGCCAGAGCTCGGCAGAAACCTTGCCGGCTTCATTATCCTCATCATGTAGAAATGTCCAGGCTTTTTCTTGCAGACACACCCTTCAATCAATCAGACAGTGTACTTATTTGCTCTCTTGGCTTTATCTGTACATGCCTGAGAGGCCCAGAACTAAGTGAGCGATTGGTGTGCATGTGCAAATGGATGTCCTGGAACAGACAGAGGGGTAGATGGTTATCTGGCTTCTATAGAATCCGAATTAAGCTAATACCATTCAAATTCCTGCCCAGCTATGTTGTGCCTTCTCAAGGTTGCTGAAATTGAATTCAAAAGCCAAAAACATATGCTAGCCCGACTCACAGAACAACTGCCGATTGCAAACACATGGTTTAGCAATGTGTAAGATGCTCTGGGGTGACATTTGGGGTTCCTGATTAAGTGGGATAATCAAAGAAACATCATTCAGTACCCTTGCCCTTGCACACATGCTTACATCCAAAATACTTTTTTTTTTTAGAAAAAGTACTAAAAAAATCACTAAATAAAATAAAAATCACTGATGAAAATACTTAATGCTCCCAAAGATGGAAATTAAACTTTGAATTTGATTTTTATAGATGTCAGTGGAAATGCCACATAAAGCAAGATGCTGTGCAGTGAGGGGTTCTTGCAGTTTTGGGTACAGTTTCTGAAGTGAGGGAGGTTAAGATCCTTGGCCATGAACAATCCAGTACAGATATCTTTAGGGGACAGCAAAGCAAACTAAATATCCTGCTGGAGATATGTCCGTTTCATCAGTCAAGGATGCGAGGGCCAAACCAAATGCCTGCACTCGGAAAATACCCACTGAGCTTAGGAAGGGAAAGGGAGGAGGTAGTCAAAGGTAGCCTGTAAACCTCCTCCAGAATCCCAGCTTGGAAATGCTTTGTTACAGCAAGGAGTGGGTGAAATCTGAACAAAGAAGGTGGTCCTGCTGGGTGAAGGAAATGAGAATGTGCAGCACAGAAATCCTTATAAAGGGTGCCAGTGCTCAGGCAATTTCAATGTTCTGGAGTATTTTCTTTTAGTGCGTGCTATTAAAAGAACCCCTGGCTGTAAGAGGTTGTGCAAGTTGGCCCAGAGCGCCCCAGGTAGGCTCTCAGGGCGCTGTGCTCAGCCTTGCTGTTAAGTCCCTGCAATTTTGGAGATTCACTCCATCTCCCGGGTCTCCATTTCTCCTTGTCTTCTTCAGCAGATTCCCTTTGCAAGAGGAATTCCTGGCAGAGTTCTGCTTCTTTCCCCTCTTCCTTCTCCCTTGTCTGTAACCACGTTCCTGCTGAATAAATCAATCCCCATATCCTCATGGACACAAGTCTGAAACCCTTCGGGATGTACTAATGGCAGGCAGAGTGTGTGTTTGGGGAAGAGGTGTGTGGCTGGGTCTGGCTGCTGCGTGTAGATTGCAAGGGGAACAAAAACCGTGTAGATAGATGCTTTTCTCTTTCTACTTTTCTGTTGTGGAGGTTTTCCCAAGGTTCGGCCTGGTCGGAGCAGAGCTGAGCATCGGGTCATTCTTAATTCAGAAGGCAAGAAAGAAAATGCAAGCAGCAAGGATTGTCTCTTTCTCCCACCACATCCTGAGTGCCAGGCAAGCCTGGTGCTGGGGACTATGGTCTGAAGCAGCATTTCCCAAAGTGTGCCCCATCTCAGAAGGTGCCCCAAGATGACCAAGCTCTGGGCTGTGCAGGTTTGGAATAGACCTGGTTAGCAGCCAACATTGCCCAGACTCAGGGAAGGAACGTGGGTACAGGTGGGGCCCCCAGGCCATTTTCAATCTTGGTTCATTTCCCAGTGGATTCTTGCTGTGTTTCTCAACCACTTTTTTCATTGTCACCTCCCTTAGAAGAAAAATTAGCTTAAATTAAAGTTCTCCCTATTGAAGGAAATGAAATACTCAGAGAAGGAAGCTTTGGATGGGTAGCATTCAGCTTTGGAAAGCCACAAACCATTATAATATCTGTGTTTTGGGGCCCCAAAGAATTAATTTGTGCCTCAATGGGTGATGTTTCCCACCTTGAGAATGCACGCTTTGAAGGCCCAAGCATTGCAAGAAAATTGCCTGGTTTAAAGAGGCCACAGTTGCCATCTCCTTTTTCTTTTCCTGAGACAGATGGGAAAAGAAACTCATTCCTAATTTGCTTGGAACCCAATCGGGTTTGTGATAGAGATAACAGATACAATAATTATTAATGTATGGAGGGGATATGGAATAGGTTTTAAGAGGAAGGGTCCAAATTTTAGTTCTGCCAATTGTTGGCTAGTTAACCTTAGGCAAGTTATGTAACCTCCCTGGGCTTCACTTTCTTAATCTGTAAATTGGAAATAGTATGACCTCACTGGGTTTTTGTGAATTTTAATAATAAAAATACATGAGACGTGCTTAGGATAGTGCCTGGCACCTATTTAGCTTTTATTGGAATCCCCATTTATTCATTTTTTTATGATTAATTTTTAATCTGATTACCTAATTTCAGGCATGTTAAGTGATAATAAGTGTTCCCAAATAACACTTTTATGGTTTTGCTTATTGGAGGGTGGAGTGGGCGGGGTGGTGGTGCTGATTTCTCCTTTAAGGAATGATTAATGTCAGGAATTCTTGGCTCCTGTCGTTGGTAAACAGGAGTGTAGCATTTTTCTACAGCCTCCCAGTTAGGTCATTTTGGAAGCCATGAAGTTATTAGGAACCCAACTTTTAAATCTTGGCTCTATTGCTTAAAACCTGTGTGAGCTAAAACAAGTTACTAGACGTTGCTGTGTCTCAAGTTTTCTCTTCAGTGAAATGGGAGCAATCGTGCCTACCTCGCAGCGTTGTGATTGGATGAGGTAATGCATGCCAGAGCATTGTGATTTCCTTTCTAGTCCTGCTAGGGCCTCAGATTATCTCCTAGAGCGTCATTTACCATCACCCTTCCTCTTGCTGGCACAACTTGTTAGCAAGAGTGTTGTCTGGTCTTGTTAGAAAACTATCTAGGGCAGGGGCGCCTGGGTGGCTCAGTCAGTTAAGCGTCCGACTTCAGCTCAGGTCATGACTTAGCAGTTTGTTGGGTTCGAGCCCCGCGTCCGGCTCTGTGCTGACAGCTCAGAGCCTGGAGCCTGCTTCGGATTCTGTGTCTCCCCATTCTCTCTGCCCCTCCCCTCCTCATGCTCTGTCTCTCTGTGTTTCTTGATAAAAAGTAAATGTTAAGAAAAAGAAAAGAAAAAAAAAAAGCAAACTATCTAGGGCAGTCCACATGTCTTAAGTGGTCTGACTTTACCCCTAATTGTAGTCCAAGCTGCTGTAGTCCGCAGGGCGCTTCCCTGGGATGCCTGTCGGAAAGTGTGCTACCTCTTATCAGATTCGAACAAAAACATTCATGACCCCCCATTGCTGCTGGCAGCCACCCTCACAGCCGCCAAGCCACTCACTTAGGATGAAGCCAGCTGGATGGGTGTGGGACAGGGAGATAGGAAAGGCTTGCATTGCTGATGGCAGTGTTGAGTCATTTATCAACCAGCTCTGATACTCTTCCTCTTGCTGTGCTTCTGGTTACGGGTCATAATAAGAAATAGCATATTCTTTATTATGTGAGGAAGTTTGAATGCAGGTTCAAAGCCTCCCAATGAATACACCTATTTTCCAAAAATCATTGCAACTTTGGATTTTATTTTATCTTTTCACTCTTTTATTAATGTTTTTTAAAATTTATATTTGAGAGAGAGACAGAGACAGAGAGAGAGAGGTAGGTAGAGAACGTGAGCGGGGAGGGGCAGAGATAGAGACGGAATCCAAAGCAGGCTCCAGGCTCAGAGATGTGAGCTGTCAGCACAGAGCCAGATGCAGGGTTCCAACTCACAAGTGGTGAGATCATGACCTGAGCTGAAGTCAGACACTTAACTGACTGAGCCACCCAGGTGCCCCTATGGATTCACTTTTTAATTCATGCCTTCAATTATTTTTTCTGAGCCTTTGTGTGTCACCACACCACACAGTGGGAAACACAAGAATTTGATGCCCAGCCTACATCCCCAAGAGGCTTAGATTAGATATGTATCTTCCCATGAGGAGGAAGGTCATGGATGAGGTCACTAGTGGAGGAAGACCCTTCAGGGAGGGGCTCACATGAGACAAGGCACTGAGGCAGGATCACTGGGTCGAGTTTCTGAAGTACAATGGCATGTCACTTTGGTTGGAGAATTCATGGAAGATGGTTAAGACAAGAATCTAGGGAATCTAAAATTAGCATGGAACGAGCCTGAGGAGTTTGCATGGTTTTTTAACTGGAAATAAAAACTCACTGAGGACTTTTGAGGTATATAGTAATGGGATGAAAATAGCATTTTAGGAAGAGTAAGTTGACAGACTTGTGGAACTGAGACATGGAGGTTGGAGAGAGAAAGGTCAGTTCAGAGGGTCTATTACCTTTGTCCCCCATCCCCGTCACTAGTCTCAAAGTGACAGATGTGTGCAGGAGCCCTCAGTGGAACACTGCATCTGTGTGACTTGATTCTAGTGTTTCCAGTGAGTGAGAGTCTCAGGTTATCAGTAAGACCCATTCTGGAGCTAAGGCAAGGTATAAGGAGGTGAGGTATTTTATTTTGTAATGTGGGAGACTGATTTTAATTTTATTTCATTTTTCCGTATGTCAAGTGCATGGAGTTGGCTTCATCACACTCCTCGGCTCATGGCCCCTGAAAGGATTGAAGAAAGTTCTCAGTTTAATATCCTGAGGTAAACAGGCCCATAATTCAGATGGCTGTCCTCTCTCTGGTCATCATCTTTTATGTTTTCATCCATGTTCTTAAATGTGTGAGATAACCCACAAGTATTTAGACTATTGGCTCTGCCTTCAGTGAGGTGGGCCTGAGTCAGAATAAGGTCTACTCTTCCAGAACATCAGATCTTCAAAGCCTGAGTGTCTAATAATCACTGTCCAGTGTACTTCATGGTTTGATTCACTGAATTTATTATAAACATGGGCAACTTGACGGTCATATCATTAAATAGTGTTTATCTGACTTGAAAAAAAACTTGAGGCTTTTCTGTAACTAATTAGCAATTGCAAATATGCCCATCTCCCACTCTTTTAAAAAATTTTTTTGATGTTTATTTATTTTTCTGAGAGAGAGAGTGTGTGAGCATGAGAGGGGGAGGGGCAGAGGGAGTGGGAGACAAAGAATCTGAAGCAGGCTCCAGGCTCTGAGCTGTCAGCACAGAGCCAGATGTGGAGCTTGAACTCATGAATCAAGAGATCATGAGCCAAAGTTGGACACTTACCAGACTGAGCCACCCAGGCATCCCTCCTACTCTTAATATAGATGGTCATATGTTTAGCAGTGACAATAGTCCTAATTGCTTCTTTGTAAGTGGGTATTTATTCCCTCATTTACAGATGTGACAGACATTTGACAACCTACCATGTGTTGCATCGGTTACCAAATGTGGTGGCTCAGAATCCAATTTATCCCTTCCCTTTACTGTTCAACATGTCTATCATGGCCCCTGCTCTCCTGAGACTGTTTGCAGCTCTCAGACCCCATGAAATCCTTCCCTTGCACCATGCCTCAGGGCTTTTGGGTTCTGTTGATCACCTCTCCCTGAACCACTTCCCTTGACTGCTATTTTTTGCTGTTCTTCTCTCTGATGACTTATCTCTCAAATGGAATTAATCAGACTTCTGGTCTTGGTACTCTTTCTTTTTTGAAGCTATATCCCTAGCTGATTTGTCTCATCCCATGTGTCCATGATCCTCACATCTGTCTCTCAAGGTTGACCTTTCCTTGGAGATCTGTCCTCTGCCCCCACTCTTCCCCTGGGGGTCACTTATCAGTCTTTATATGAAAAACAAAGGCATCATCTTCCCCAAATCCTCTCTCTTCCCATATTTTTGCTCTGGCTAATAGAGCTCATCACAAGTCAGCTGATCCACCCTGGGATGCATCCATGAGACAGAGGCTGCAGAAGACTCTTCTACCTCTGATAACTTGTTTCTATTGACTGAGGAGTGGGCAACAGAGGTGTTCAGAATGAAATGCTGAACATTGGTCTTCCCTTATACATAAGAATGATTGTTCCCAAAGAACATGTCTTCTTAGCTGGAGATCTTTCTGGATTGACAGAAAAAGAGGTGGAGTTAAGGCCACTTTGTCAACAGTCCATGGGTATTTTACTTCTTTGAGTGACCTCTGTCTTGGATGTCAAGAAAGAGGAATATTTGGGAACCAGTCCCATTTTGGCTATTCCTGGGAGTTTACTTGGATTAAGCACATTCAGGGGATGGAAATGGGCTTTCAGGAGAGCTCCTGCCCCTGTGGCCTCATCTGTGGGTCTCTGAGAGGAGCCATTTCAAATGGCTTCTGGCAGCACAGGATTACTTAGGCTGTGCTGCGCCTTGGTGCCTTTGCACGAATTGGTGTCTTTACTGAAAATGCTTGTTCATTCATTTATCCGTCAAATATAAATAGAGAGATGACTCAGCAGCCCGACTTCTAGGTATATACCTGAAAGGATTGAAAGCAGAGACTCAAGCTGATACTTACACACCCGTGTCATAGCCGCATTATTCACAGCAACCCAAGTATCCACCAACAGATGAATGGATAAACAAAATGGGGGACATACACACAATGGGAAATTATTCAATCTTAAAAAGAATAAATATCTGATACATACACAACATGGATGAACCTTGAAAACATTATGCTAAGTGAAAGAAGCCAGACATGAAAGAAAAAGTATTGTACAATTCCAACTTACATGGAATATATAGAATAGGCAAATTTAGAGAGACAGAAAGTGTGTAGAGGTTACCAGGGGCCGGGGGTGGGGTGGGGAGCTATTGCCTAATGGTACAGAGTTTCTGTGCAGGATGATGAAAAGTTTTGGAAACAGTAATGATGATTGCACAACACTGTAAATATAATTAATGCCCCTGAATAGAACACTTAAAAATGCTTAAAATGGCAAATTTTGTCATAAATACTTTGCCAAAATAAGAAAATATATAAATGGAGAGAGAGCATGCACCATGGTGGTTCTTAATGTCTTTGCATACCTATCTGAATTTCTAGGGCAGAAGACTTGCCCCATTTGTGTGTCCTCTGAGTCCAGTACACAGGAAGCACAAATAAGAAGGAGCTTGAGGTTAGGTCTTGAAAAGCTGAGAGATGAGAGGCAGTGGCATGTAAGTACATCTAATCTTTTTATTTTATCATCCTGGGACTTTGGTACAGTGCTGATTAGGTCCCTTTTTGCTCTAAAAATTGTCCCCTTCTGGGATGGTGGGGGTGGAGAGAGAAGGGTTGGCCATGGCATGGTGAAGTGTCTTCTGGTGACAAGCTTTGGACAAACCTGGAGGATATAGGGCATGGTTTGTTGAGGGCACACATGGGGACTGGATTTGGAAAGTCAAGTGAAGAGGGGTTGGGGATGTCTTGACTCTCAGCTCAGAGCTTTGAGGTGGAGTGGCTGAAGGCTCCTGGGCAGAGAGGAGTGCTATAGGAGAGTGTGGGTTGGGAGAGGTGGCCTCTGGGTACCAGGTGCTGTGCAGGCTGGGCTCTGCCATGCTGCCTCCAGCAGCCACATGCAGCCTTGTGGCTTTAGTACATAGCTAGGCACTGCCTGTGCAAAGGTTGTGATTATGTTGATCAGAACTGTCTTTCACCTGTGGGGAGGGGAAGGATGTCTCTTCTTTTTCTTCTCCAGTTTTTCCTGAAAAAAGAAAAACAAAAAACGAAAAAACACCAACCAGAACCAAAAGGCAAGGAAGTACCCCTCCCTGTGTCCTTCAAAGCACTGTGGCATCTTCAGATCTGGGTACTTGAAAGCTAAAGCTGGTCATAATTTCCGATGGACATAATGTGCATTTGAAATTCTTTTCCACATCAAATTAAATCTGTCTTGGACTGATTTCCTGGAAGTGTTTTTCATTAGAATAATAGTCCTCAGCTGAGAGATCAGATACCACAGAGAGGGAAACAGGAACAGGGAACCATCAAGTGCATCCTTGAGGGAGATACCCAGTGGTTGCCTCTGGGGAACTATTCAGGAGAGACCATCCTTTTTCAAGGCCTGCACCAGGGAAGACGTGCTGGTCTGGTAATCACCAGTTACCTCAGGGATAAAACCTTTCTTCCTCTTTCTTTCTTTCTTTCTTTCTTTCTTTCTTTCTTTCTTTCTTTCTTTCTTTCTTTCTTTCTTTCTTCCTTCCTTCCTTCCTTCCTTCCTTCCTTCCTTCCTTCCTTCCTTCCTTCCTTTCTTTCTTTCTTTCTTTCTTTGGAGCATGAGCAGGGGAGAGGGGCAGAGGGAAAGAGAGGGAGAATCCTAAGCAGGCTCCGCACTCAGTGCAGACCCCAATGCAGGGCTTGATCCCATGACCCTGGAATCATGACCTAAGCTGAAGTCCAGAGTTAGACACTCACCCAACTGAACCCCCTAGGCACCTTTTTTTTTTTTTTAAACTTTAAGTGTAAACAAAAAAGAAATTGAGTTCAACTAGGAAACCACCCACCTACCCCCCACTCCCAACCAACTAAAATCCATTTCATCCCTACTGGTTGCAATCCTGTGGTGCCAGGCACATAATGGTTAGTTAGACAAAGTCCTTGAAAGAGAGTAAAGCTCATAGGAGGAAACCCCAGGGACCAAGACCAAGCTCTGGGAGTATCTGATGACTCTTTTCTCTGGTCTGAAATGTGTCCTTCTGTGGAAGGCAGATATGCACACTCTGCCTTACCTACAGAGGGTTCCAGACTGATGGCGGAAATCCTTCTGAAATTCTTTTCTCCTCCTCCTCTCTGAAACATGACTTGTTTACTGCAGGCTGGTAACGGCCTTGAGAGTGTCTTTAATCCTCAGCCAGGGTCTTTAAATATAATACATCAATAACAGGTAATTATTCGCTTTGAACTTTTTGCTCCTTTCCCCCATACCCTGCGGGGTGAGCTTGGAACTTTTAAGCACTGTAACAGATTCTTCCTATCAAAGTGTCAAAACTCATAAGGCATATGTCAAAGAATTCGTTTGCTTACTTTAATCTGCCTCCCCTCCTCCCTCCTTGTACTTCTAAGTCTCACCACAAACTTTGTGGATTACTGCGCTGAGGGCCAGTCTTCAGCCTTGAAGCTTTTCTTTAAACCAGGACCACCTCGGACCCTGAAGAATTTGCCCCCATGCACCCAACCTTGTCACCCTTAAGAGCCTCATGCCGTTGAGTTTGTTGCTCCTGGCCTGTCACGTTATTCCTGTTTCGAACGTGTCCAGGAAAATCCTGTCAAACTCAAAACTTCCTTTTGCCCCAAACCCATCTTTGATCTGAGAGGCCTGGACACAACTGGCTCTGAGCAGCTTGCTCTGTGCATGCTAGGGCCCAGGAGCTCTTTCTGCAAGCATCTCAAGGAAACAAAAAAAATGGTTTATTTGTTCTGTCAGCCAGGGCGGATGATGGATGACCTGCTCTTTAGCTCTTGTGAACTCCTGGACCAGCCCTGTCCTGAAGACAGCTTTGTCACCAGGCAGCTCTTCTCATCTCTTTGAGCACTGTTTGTGGGCTGTGGATTGGTCTGCTCCATGGGAGATACATGCACAGTTCCCCCCCACCCCCCCCTGCCTTTTTTTTTCTAACAGGTTTGAATAGCCAAGTGACTGCTCTAACCTTATGGCTACATCACTGTGTTAAGGGGGTGCCAGTTTAGTTCTCTGTTCAAATGAAAAAGCTTTATTGCCCACCCAAGCCTCTTGTGTATGTATGAAGGGGTTTTCCAGACATCAGCTAAAGTGGTACACAAATGAATATAAATGCTGTTCACTCAGAAATCGAAGGTCTAGGTGTGCAGAACAGATGGTCAAGGAATTCTGTCAGAATTTCCTACCTCTGGCTCTCCCAAGGGAATGAAATCAATAGCGAGCTAGGAACTCATTTTAGGTATAAGGAGTTAGCCAGATTTAACTAAAGAGAAACATTGAGGGTGTTACTTGACCTTGAGAGAGTGATCCACATTTCTATACCCCAAATAATCAAATTGGATAATTGAATTCTGTGATGTTACTCAGATGGTTTCCTTACTTGCTAAGGATAGAAATTCACTTTGAATGTAGACATAACAAGATCTAACAGGATGTTCTGGAGTCTCGCTGGGGAATAATGACTAACAAAGTGGAAACTTTCACTCTTAAATCTGATTTCATCCCTGACCTTGCTAGTGACCTTTGGCCTATGGCCTCCTCTTTCAATATCTGTTTCCCCATGATTATGATGGTTTTACAGTATCAAAGGGGCCTTTACATGTCATGAAGAACTCATATGATAAGCAATATGTTTATATTGAAGAACATTGAAGAATTTAGATTCTGTCTCTACAAGATGTCAAAATGTCCTTATTTAAATCAATGTGGTTAAAAAAAATCAGTGTCTGGATATCATGAAGATCAATGAACTAGTGGGCTGATTGTATTTTTCCTTTATCCAACAGTTATTTTGGCAACATGTGATAGAGCTTGAGTGTGTCCTGTGCATAATTAACAATGGCTGAAAAACAAGGATAAGTCGTGCTAATAACCTTCAGGGAGGGGCTGTCTGTTTGCCCCTGAATGAGCTCAGCAGGGAGGGTGGGCTGAGTTCTATAAGGAAAGAAGTCAGATTTAAAGCTCCCGTGTTTTTGAAACTTCACTGAGCAGAGGGACATCTGGTAGAGAAGATATCCACAGTTTCCTGTTCTCTGCTTTGTTATTTTTTCCCCCATTCTGATTACAGGTTAGGCTTTCACGGGCTGGCCTGGTCAGGGGCTGGGAGATGGAGAGTTACAGGAGCGGGTAGTTGATCACTTTAATTACAGGCCCAAGGGCCTTTGAGGGTATTTCTTTGGGATAATCTTCTGCAGCTTTGTTAGCATCTCAGAGGCCTGTGGGTTCTTGTCATCACCACATTGGATTCCCACAACTGGCTAGCTTTCTAGCAAAAGATCTGTCAAAAGTGTGGAATTCATCAGCATGAATTCTTAAACAAGTATGAAGAATAGCAATAAATATTGATTGATTGTTAGTTTAGTGTCAAAATGAATTCTTTATCACATTGGAATAATCTGACCATTCGGTATTAAATCACATAGAGAGTTTGACAAATTTTAATCTTTTGAGTTAATTTGTTAGTAGAAAAATAATTCAACATAAACAGAAGATAGCAGTGTCTTTTTTTTTTTTCCAAGAAAAATTGAACAAAGGGGATTACTACACTTTAGGATGAATGATTTTGATACATCTAACTAAAAATAAGTAAGAGTACATATTAAAAAGAATCTTCTGCTCTACATAGTGAATACATATAAAAGACAAAAAGAACTGGTACCAGATTCATTGACATGAAGGAATTTTAGCAAATCATAGGCACACTCCATATTGTAAACATGGGGCTCTTTAGCGTTTCACACATTTGTAGGGCTCAGATCACAGGAACGATCTTCTAGGTGAGTTGGAATATAGTTTCCAACTCTAGGTGCCATGTTTCTAGATGGATGTTATGAACTGGAGCACAACAAGAAGGCACAGGATAGTGGGGAGGTCTTGAAATCATCTCAAATAAGGGCGAGGTTAGTGTATTTTGTGTTGGAGAAGACTGTGGGGATATCACATATTTGCCTTCAAACACTTAAAAGACTTTTTTGTAGAGAAAGGAGGAGGCCTTTTTCATAGGAGACTGACTGACATTTCAGAAGGAGAAAATTCCGACAGTATAGGAAATATCTGCCGAAACATAGTTTCCCAACTTTGGAGTGGACTGCCTTCTAACCGAGTTCTTGTTCACTCATTACTTATATAGGTTGGAATGCTGGAGAAGAAGTATCATGTACTGTGAGGGAGTGCGTATAAAGTGATCAAATCTGTGTATGGGTTGGTGGTTCACTGTCTCTCCTTGTCCACTTGCTGGAAGGCCCTCATCAACTCTGCTCCCATTTTACATAGTACTATTCCAAAGATAAGATGAGTGTTAAAGGTTAAATTTTAAAAGAGAATCAAATCGTGACTTTCATATAATTTCAGAATGAACATGTGTCAAATATTGTGCTTAACTCATAGACGCATTAGAGACCCACTGGATGTTAGGACTGGTTCAAGGGGCACATATCTAGAATCAGATAAGGAGTGAAGAAACGAATTTACAGATGGGTGCAAAGCTGGCAAAACTGGTCAATATCTATAGGATGGTAATCAATGGCATTCCACTGGATATAACCTACATTTCTGTGGTTAAGAATAAGTTGTATTACTCTCAGCTAACCTTTATCTCTCCTGAGTTGTGGAACAGTCTAGTCAAATGCAAACATCCACAGAGGAGTATCTGGTATTCCAATGAAAAGGTGTCCAGTAATCTCTTCTGCCTATTTCACAATCTTAACATGAGTTAACATAGAAAAAGTTCTCCCTAGAGTGCCTGGAAAATGATAAGTGTTCAATCAACATTACATATTATTATCATTGCTGTTATTTTTACCCAAGTCCTGAGCAGATTAATCACCTGGTGGTTGATGTGAAAAACTCTTTGACTAAGGTCTTGACCACCACTTTTCCCCTTTCCCTTTGGAAGTGTACACACACCAGCTACCATCTTTCATCTCTCACAGATCCATGCTTTTTATGTTAGGAAATCTTTTTTTCGATATGCATACCAAAAACATCCTTATCCTTGATTCCTTCCAATTCCTAGTTACCGATTGTAGGAAAGTTTCTCTCTTACTCAAATCTGTAGCGAGGTGTAAGAAAAGTTCTAATGACATTCTTCAGTTAGGGAAAGACCAGACGGTAGGTTTTTACTAAAGTTATAAATGATAAATTTTAGATTCAGTTATCTCAGCAGACAGAAACCAAATATCCATTGCTTAAGAGTTGTTGAGTATTCAAACATAGACATAGGAATAATGTAATTTAGACAATTTACACAGAGCTGGCCCTTGAACTATGGGGGTTAGGAGTGCTGTGCACCTACTCAGCCAGAAATCTTCATATAACTTTTGGTACTCCCAAAACTTAACTACTAATAGCCCACTGTTGACCAGAGAAGCCTCACCGACAATATAAAGTAGATTAACACAATTTTGTTTGTGATATATATTATAGTATTATAATATGCTAAAGCTTTCTTACAACAAAGTAAGCTAGAGAAAAGAAAATGTTGAGAAAATCAAAGGAAGAGAAAATACATTTACAGGACTGTAGTATATTTATTGAAAAAAAAATCTGCATTAAGTTGACCTGTGTAGTTCAAATCCATGTTGTTCAAGGGTCAACTACATATATGTATGTATTTAACTTGCCTATGTATGTATGTATGTATGTATGTATGTATTTATCTATCTATCTACCTACCTATCACCTATCTATCATCTATCATCACATGTACCCACACAAGTATTTAACTCATATACAAGCAAGTACGTGTATATGACTTGCCACATCCACCTGAGTCCTCTCGTCAATGGTTCTGAACCATGTTTATGTTTAGAGGCACTGTTGTTTCTCGTGTGCTCACAGGTGATGTGTGTCCAGCCTTTCTCAAAAATCCAGACCCAGGTCAGGGCAGGCAACAGTGGGGAGGACAGAGGGAGTTGGAGCCAGAGAAGACTGACAGCATGAGAGAATGGGTGACACACAGAAACCATTGCTCTGGAAAGATCACTATCAAGAAATTTGGACAATGTTTCCCATTATGCCAATGTATCCAGAAAGCAGCTCCTGCTGACCCTCATGGAACTATCCCATTTCTAGGAGAAGTAAAATGTCTTTCTATGGAGTGAAACAAAGTTGTGCGAGAGTTGACCTGTGTGTGTGTGTGTGTGTGTGTGTGTGTCCAGGTGGCAGGTGGCCTGAGCCGGTATTGACTGTTATCTCGCCCCAGAGAGCTTGTAGCTTCTGTTGGCCATCCTGATAAAAGTCGCAGCTTTTCATTGTTGTAGAACAATAGAATGGAAACGTACATTTTATGATTTTTGTAACTATCTTATGTGCCTTTGATAGTTCTATCCCATTTCTGACAATTACGCATGCTTTGCCTATCTGCCAGGTTGGAGGAAAGCAGATCCCTGCTGCCCTGAGGCCCCATCTGTCACAGGTCTGTGTCTGATCTCATTGATAATTGAGGTATAGAGACAGAGTCCCTCCCTTGGGAACCTCAGGGATACATTGGAAAGATCCTAGAAATATCTGTAGGAATCTGTAAGAACAGTGTATAATTATGTCTTATATGTTTAAAATGGAAGATGATTAAACTCTTAATCACCAACTTTTGGTTTAGGACTTCTCTCTCACTTGAAAATATTTTAATAATGCTTTGTCTGTGCATTATTGAATTTCCACAAAACATTTTCATTTGAAAACTTGCACATAAAATTTCCTGGGTCCGAGTCTAAATATAAACACCATGGCTACTCATGTGTCAAATAAAGATCTGTTTATGTTCGTGTACTTTCAGTGAGGATATGTGTGTTTGGCTTGGGGTTTATTTTATATCACCCCTCACTCCACTCAATTGCATATGAAAAATCACAGGATTAACTTCTGGGTGTGGATAAGGGCCAACTCAAAGGCCACTCCACCTATAAATCAGGGAACTGGAGGGCTTTATTCGATTTGCCCGAACCTCTCCCAGAGAGATGATGTGTGCATGCACACAGAGCAGACCTGAATGCCAAAAATACTTCCCGGAGTGCTTTGGTACTTTGCCATCTCCTGAAGAATTCTAGACATCTATGTATTCGTTATTGAACTGTGTTTATTTACTTTTCCATGGCAGTGAAATCTCTTTCAATACCTTTAATGGCCTCAACACCCTCTGTCCGGTGAGCTTTACATGTGATCCTGGCTGTGATCTGCTGAGCCCATAGGACCTGGGTCACATAACTGTTTCTGGTGCCAACACACGTTTTCTTTCACATCGCCATTAACACAGCAGTAAAGAAGGGAGATTGGCTGGTGAAAGTGTCCTGGGTCCTTCAAGTTTTACTCAGGTTTCACAGTCTCTGTAATCTGAGCTCCCTGTACTGAGTGGTTTAGTGGTTATGGTCAGATGACTGCTTTATTCTGACCTGTCCGCTAGACAGTCGTGTTTGGGTATACGTGTGTTTGCACAGCATTATAATTGTTCTGGGGGAGTTCAGAAAGGTCCTGGAGGATGCCTCTACGTGGATAGGCACACGCAGCCAGAATCTCCACCTGACACATGGCCAGCTCCACTCAATGCACAGGCCTCCTGGTCACCTTGACCCCCGGCATGAAACCAACAGTTCAGTGTACCCACAGCAAAAGCTACACTTATGTGGGTCATTGGCTCTGCCTGGTCTGAAACTGCCATAGCCATCATAGGGACTTTGGAAGAAGGGTGTCCATGTCAAAGTTAGGGACCTTGCCTCTCAAGGCCCGGTGGCTGTGGAAGATGCAGAGTTGTTCTGAAGTTTATGGAGGCAGCTTTCTTGCGCCCCATGGGCCACGAGCTGGGGAGGAATCAGAGCACAGGGAGGGCTTCATGTTCCTTTTAAGTAGTGCGTATACGCACACTTTTGGTGTAGCTATTTATAAGTACACTTCTGTCTCAGTCACTGTGCTTATTAAAGACATAAATATTTTACCTCTTACCGAAGAAGAAAATAGTTTTCACAGATTTCCTGGCAGGCAACAATGCAACCTCACCAGCCCTTTTCATCTGCAGATTTCAACCTAATAAAGCATTGATCTAGGGAACAGAACTTGTTTCAATGTCACCCTCCCGAAAAGTGCAAAACCAGGTTGATCAGGGGGCAGGGGGGCTTGCCTCCATCTGAGGATATTTTAAAATGTTATTGGAGCTTTGTTGGGCGATGTCGAAATAGAAAGCAGAAGTAGAATAAAAACGATTAAATTCTCCAAGGTGTGAGAGTACTTGATTGACAGGAAAACATCTTTCTTGCAGGTTGTCTGATTACTCATCTTAATTAGGTATTAGCTTGTGGCAGAACTCTTCTTCGGCCCCCAAGGCCCTGTAATGATTTAGTTCCATACCGAAGCCTCGGAGTGAAAACTCTTCTGGTATTGTAGAACCTGCAGTCAACAGTGGGAAGTTGCAGAGTCTGAAGGCAGAATATTGTATTGAGGGGTACTTGGGTGGCTCAGTCAGTTAAGCATCCTACTCTTGACTTTGGTTCAAGTCACGATCTCACGGTTGGTGAGTTCAAGCCCTGTGTCGGGCTCTGTGCTGACATGTGGAACCTGCTTGGGATTCCCTTTCCCACTCTCTCTGTCCCTCCCTTGTTTACGTGATCTCTCTCTCTCTCTCAAAATAAATAAAAATCTTATATATAAAAAAATAATACTGTGTCTAAGCAGGATTCTCCTGGGGGAGCTAGGAAGGGCGGGGATGACAGGAGAGCCTGGGAGAGGGTGGATGTGTGGAAGAAGATGGCTCCTTAGCCAGCTGGGAATTAAGACAAAGTCAAACACTGGAGGAGGGTACTTCAAGGAGCAAGAAAGATAATGATCACTTCCTTTTCTCGACTAGGTCTGAGCCACTATGCTGGCACGCTTTCTGTGTCTTCTCACCCAATCCTCACCATGGCCCATGAGTGAGGCCTGGCAGGCTTAGAGCACCTTAGTGACCTGCTTCCCCAGTGCAGGTGCGCAGTCCCCCTCCCGGCCTGCCCTTGCTCCACTGTCCGGCGACACGGTTCTCTTTCTCTCCCCTCCTTGGTGAGGCTGCTTCTTTTTCTGCTCTGGCTCCTTCCACACTGTAACTGCAATTCCCTCTTCCCCGGTACTGCTGACACAGGGCATCGCGTGTAATAGGCTTTTATCACCGATTTGCAGATAGTGCAGTGGGCAGAGGTACCACACCCTTGCACAGCACACAGCCTACTTAGACAGCAGAATGCCCGCTCTTAAAATCTCCTGCTGCTTCTGTTTTTGCAGACAGGGCTCAGCTCACTCTCATTTTACCTTGGGCTGACTCCTTGTCAGCTCTCTCACCCCAGCTTCCCTCCCTGAATTATATATAGAGAGTCATCCAGCTACACTGGCCTTTATCCCTAAAACCAGGGCCTGGGTTCACATAACTGAAAACCCCCAATTCCTTCTACTCCTCCACGGGGTCAGGGGCCTCTGCTTCCCCATCAAGTTGGCTTTCTGGAACTGACACTTTTCACTGTGTTTCAATGACAGTTTCCACACCAAGTACTGGGGGCAGGGCCCACCAGGCTGCTGAAGAGGGATGTAGGACACATATGGCCCTGGACCCTACGTCTCTAACTTGGATAAGAGCCAATTTGGTTTCAGGGAACCAAGTTTCCCTGCCATTGTCTGTTCCTCACCAGGTCTCACTGGCCAGCTGAAGATCCAAACAAATTCACAGAGAAGTTCACACCTCAGTAATTTGAGGTCATTAACTCGGCTGTTCAGCTGTTCACTTAGGAAACAAATTCCAGAAAGTGGTGTAAGGAGACCAGAGTCATCGTTTTGCCTGCCAGGAGATACAATTATTATTATTTTCTTTTTCTGACCCATGCCTGTTGCAATTCAATCTAATTAGTACTTCATTTACTAGAGAATGTAATTTTGCAACACACACGGGGTAGGGCTACCCTCAAAAATTAAGGGCTTTTTGTTGCCACCACCACCATCACCACCACCACCTACTGGTTACCCTACTTTCCTTAGCCTGAGTCTGATTTGCTGCCCCAGGACCCTGTGTTGGCCTGGGTGTTAGTGACAGAGAAATTGGCTCATCATGAACCCAAACCTAAAAGCTGGGTCTGGGAAGCGCCTGAGAGTGCAGGATTTCTGAACGTCCATTGCCTTGGGATAAAGGGCCCAGCCCTGCTATGCTGTTGATCATGGATTCTGAGAAAGATGCAAACTTCCAGAGATTCTTCCTCTTGCAGGATAGAACTTATTGAAAATAAACTTTTTGTTTAAATTGAAGAATGACATCCACACAGAAAAGTGCATGTCTGTTAGACATACAGCACAAGGACATTTTACAACTGAACTTACCTTTGTAACCAGCTCCAAGATCAAGGAACAGAACATTCCAGAAACTCCTAGAATCCCCTTTCAGTCTTTACCTACTCCCCCCAAGGTGACTACTGTCCTCCTTTTCTCACATCATGCTTTTGTGATTCATCTATGCTGCTGAGGTACATCAAGGTTGCTGTATGGTGCAGAAGTTTACCCTTTTTCATTTCATTTATAAGCAGAATTTCATTGTATGGATATACTACAGACACCGTATTAATCCATTCTCTAGTTACTGGGCATTTTGATTGCTTCCTGTTTTGCAATGTTATGAATAAAGTTGCCTTGAACATGTCTGTGGTCGTCATGTACACACATTTCTGTCACCTATATACCTATGAGTGTAATTGCTTGGTCATAGGGTACGTTCAACGTTGGTGTCACACAGTTTTCAAAGGTCCGTTCCAACACAAACTCACCCTGCAGGGTATGAGAGTTTCATATGCTCCATATCCTTGTCAATACTTGGCACTTGGTATTGTCTGTCTTTAATTTTAGTCATTAATTGGGGTATGTACGTAGCACCTCCCTGATAACTAATAAAATTCAGTATCACTTTATAGGTCTATTGACCATTTGCATATATTTTTTTCTGGTAGAGTGCTTGTTTGAGATTTTTCCTATTTAAAAAATAATTGTACTATCTTCCTTGTTTTTATTTACTTGTAGAAGTCCTTTCTATATTACAAATTTAAGAGTCCTTTGTCATATAGGTGCATGAAAAATAGCTTCTCCCACTCTATGGCCTGACTCCTTACTTATTGAAACATTGGTAAAAAGATTATTTTCTATTAGGCAAATTATTATGAAATTCTTCCTTATCTCTGGGAATGTTTCTTGCCTTAAAGTATGTTATATTAGGACAAATATACCAGCTTTCCTTTAGTTATTGTTTGCATGCTGAATCCTTCCCCTCCTTTCAATCTTTCTTTACTGTTACATTTAAGTCATGGCTCTTGTAAGCATCAGTATTTTTTTCCCATTCCAGCTGATAATCTTTGTCTTTTAATTGAACTGTACATTTACATTTACTATAATTACTGATATAATTTGGTTAAAATCTACCCTTTTACTATTTGTTTCCCATTTGTTTTCCTGTTTATGTTCCTTTTTCTTTCTTTTATTGCTTTTCTTTAGGTTAGTTACATATTGCTTTACTGTTCTTTTCGTGGTTATTATAGAAGCGATAGTATCCTTCCCTGACTCACTAGTCTAATATAGATGAATTCTTTTACGTCTTTCTGAATGGAAGGAACTTAGGATACTTTAACTCCATTGTTGTGTGGGTCTTAGTATATTAATAGTGATGCTCTTGGTTATAGATGCCTGAGGTGCTCATCTGGGCCAGTAGGTCTGGTGGTAAGCCCTTACAGACATTTCCCCAGCTATAATCAATGTGGCTGGACTGGCCCTTGTGGTATTTTTTAGAATTGCAAGATGCACCTCAGCGACCACCATCAGAAAACTTCGAGACATCAAGGCTTATTACTCACAAGTCCTGGAGGATGCACTGCATGCCCAGGGCCACACAGTAAGGTCACTGGTGGGGAGGAATAGGGCGAGAGAAGGAGAGTAAGAAAGATAGAGCAGAACTGGGGCTCTGCCTTTATTGGGATCACGGGTATGGTGCCTAGGGTTTTTTTTTTTTTTTCATTTTATCTATTTTAGAGAGAGAGCACATGCACAAGTGAGGGAGAAGGGCTGAGGGGGAGAGAGAGAGAATGAATCTTAATTAGGCCCCATGCTCAGCACTGAGCCCGATGTGAGTCTTGATCTCATGACTGGATCATGACCTCAGCTGAAATCAAGAGTCGGATGCTCAATTGACTGAGCCACCCAGATGCCCCAGGGTGCCTAAGGTTTTGCAGGTTCACTCTGCGTCTGGGAATTAGGCTAGCAGAAGGGAAAAGCAGGGCCACTCAAATGGTTGTTGGATATCTGGGTTACCCAGGGCTTTTTAACTTCACTTTGAAGTTCTGGGTGCAACCTGATTCCCATACCTCGTTGATTTGCTAGTAGTTGTGGTATACAGCTGGCAGTATGTTTACTTCAGATAGATGTTTTTGAAATGGATGCCCAGGCAATCAAAAGCCTAATGTCAGGGGCTTACATCACAGTTAAAAAGTTTAATATCAGACACTTACACTGCATATATATATATATATATATGTATATATATATATATGTTATTGTTGTGTGCTTTAATTTTACATATTTAATCCATTCAGGGCAGGATATATATACTAATATATAGTTAGTATTCATTTATTTGACCCCCACACTCATTCTTTTGTGTGTCCTCCTGCATTTCTGGGTTCCTACCTGGAACTGTTTCTTTCTGCCTGAAGGATTTACTTTTGCTTCTGAGAGGCTGCTGAGTGTCTTGATCCAGTTGAGGACTGAGGTGATTCAGGGGTCAAGCTGGTGGCAGTCCTTGTGAGGCTGGTCCATTCCTGGTTCCCTCTTGCTCCTCAAGTGTAGCCTTGTGGGATTCAAATGGACAACCTGAGTTGCTTCCCAGGACCTGTTCTCTTTGCTAAGTGCAGGTTTTCTTTGCACTGGGAGTTTGCAAAAACCTCTGCTCAACTTCTCAGCCACTGCCTTTGCTTGTCCTATTATATAAGATCACACTGCTGGTCTGGGACCCCTGGCTCTCAATCACAAACCCTTCCCCAAGGCCATGATTTTTTAAAAATATTTATTTATTTTTGAGAGACAGAGGGAGCAAGCATGAGCAGGGAGGGGTAGAGAGAGAGGAGACACATAATCTGAAGCAGGCTCTAGGCTCTGAGCTATCAGCACAGAGCCCGATGCGGGACTCGAACTCATGGACTGTTTGATCATGACCCTAGCTGAAGCCGGACACTTAACCAATTGAGCCACCCAGGCACCTCCCAAGGCCATGAGTTTTGTATGGTTTCTGGTGCTGTGTTTGTAGGTTTGGAGACAGCAGACCCTCGAGGAAGGGAGGAACAGGAGAAAGAACTGTGATGTGGGGGAGTGGGAAGGAGGCCTTTGGGTAGCTCTGTGCCTGGTGGCCTGACCCCTTCCCAAAGTCACAGCCCAAGAGGGGAAACCCTGCTCTGTGGTGTGGTTGTCTGGCCAGCCTCTGTGGTTAGCACAGCCTTTTGGTACCCATCAAAATAAAAGCCAGTTGTAGACAGATGTTACTATTACTGAGTGTGTCGACCAGGGGAACACTAACTATGGGACAGACCCTCATACTACGTATATACATCACTTAGAGGGAAAATGACAGGTAACAAACACCAAGCCAGTATTTTCATTTGGAATCCCAAAGTTCCCAGGCCACCAGATTTTATTCTGTGGATGTTCATGTTTCTCAGGTTGAAGGTCTGGGCCTCTTCGGGGGCCCTTCAGATTCCTGTTGTGTGCATCACCTGTGGTCATCCAGGGCCACACACGTGTGCTGTTAGCCATGCCCTCTGAATTGGATTCTTTGTCAGATTGACTTCTCTTAGAGGAAGAAAAAGGGAAATGATGACTCTTGACTTCTGAGTCAATCCTTACCTGTGTCCTCCATACTTTACTGCACTAGGGAGGCAGGGTGGCCAAGTGCTGAAGTGCACATTCTGGCATCAGAGAGACCCAGTTCCACTCCAGCTCTGCCAGTTAGTGGCTGTATGAACGTGAGAAACTTAGCTATCTTCATAAGTGTCAGTTTTCTCATTTGTTAAGTGGGGCTATGATAGGATTTAGCATTAGGAAAGCCTAATGAGATAACAGCTGCAAAGACTTCCTACAGTGTCCAGCACAGAGTCAGTGCTCAATAAATAGTAGCTGCTGTTGCTGGTGTGGAGTTGTGAGCTTTATCATCGACCTAACTCAGATACTATCATAGCTCAAGCAGATGACTCTTTCCCCTTAAGTTTTGCATGAACATGTAAAGGTGTTTTAAGACACGATCCTCTCATCTTATAACCTACTCAGAACTTGTGAAAACCTTAGCGTGGGCTGCCTTCAAGTCTCCTTTCCTGATATCATCACTGGATGGCCAGTTCAAGCGCTCTGTCTTTGGAAACTTTGTTGGTAATGCAGGCAGACAGGCTCATTCTCCCTCTTGAATGCTACAGTCCTCATTTTCCACCCCATCACAGGGAGCTGACAGTTTATGGGTAGAGCTCATTGCACAAGCAGACCACACACTCCTATCAGGCAATGAATTTCCCTGTAGGATGGTAGCAGTGTGGGATTGGTTTAGAGCAGGCATTTTGTTTTATCTTTCCAACAAGATGTTCATTTAAAAGAGAGATCATGATGGTTATAAATAGCTTTAATTGTTAAATGCATCTTAGATCATATTTATGTTCAGAAATGGAACATTCTAGTGGTTGGGGTGGAAACTTCCCAGGGGGATGATGGTGGGCAAAGGGTTGGGGTTGCAGCGTGGAGTTGGGAAGGGATTCCTCTGGTCAACTGCTTCCTTTTGTAGGTCTGAAGTCAAATCCTATCCGTGTCAATTAATGTATCTTAAAGAAGTGAGCTTAGGGTGGCTCAGACGGCTGAGTATCTGACTTTGGCTCAGGTCGTGATCTCACAGTTTGTGAGTTCAAGCCCCACGTCAGGTTTGCTGCCGTCAGCACAGAGCCCACTGCAGATTCTTCTGTCCTCTCTCTCTGCCCTTCCTTTGCTCCTGCTTTCTCTCTACAATAAATAAACATTTTTAAAAAGTGAGCATAATGGTTCCTACTTCTCAGCGGGATGCTGTTGGGATTGAACAATAGCTTGAAGGGCTGGCCACATAATAAGTACTCAATAAATAGTAACTAAAGTTAATAATTATTGAGTAATTAATTGCATTAACAAATTAATAGGGACACCTGACATTTTGAACATTTCCCTTTAGGGTTTGTAGCCTAAATGCCAGCTTCCCTTTGATCAGATCCTATTCATCAAATGCTAGCTGAGTGCCATTCAAGAACTCTGTAGACCTGGCCTTTCTCTGCATCCCTCACAGTCATTAAGCAAGTGCAAATGAATTATCAAGGCACACTTATGAAAAACAGATTGGCCAAGAGGAGCCTCTCATGTTTAATGCATTACAGACCCAGTGAATTATAAAAATAAACTAAGACCCACAATGCTATTGTTTTTTGAAGCCCTTAAAAAATTCCTTCTCTTTTTACTAAGGGGTGAGGACATGTGTTTTAAAACTAAGTGATGCTTTAAACATGATGGCACCTTCTTAACAGTTTTTCTGATGACTTACACCCATCTTGAGAGCATCACAGGCATTTTTTTTTGTCTTTCCAACAAAATGATCATTTAAAAGAGAGATCATGATGGTTATAAATAGCTTTAATTGTTAAATGCATCTTAGATCATATTTATGTTCAGAAATGGAACATTCTAGTGGTTGGAGCAGAAACTTCCCAGGGGGATAATGGTGGGCAATGGGTTGGGATTGCAGCATAGAGTTGGAAGAGGATTCCTTTGGTCAACTGCTTCCAGACTTTTCCTCTGATGGCCATGGGCATGATGGTCTCAGTCTAATCTGGCACTTTCCTTCAAGAGACAAACCTCCCTAGATGTCTTGGCAATGCTGACATGTTCCCAGACTTGGGACACAGTGGTGAGGAGCTCTGTCTGCTTTCATGCAATCATAAAGGTCCTTACGCTATGCTGCTTCTGAATTGGCCATCTTAACGTTGTCTTATCGCACCCCTTCCCTCTCCCTGACAACTTGCTTATTTATCCTCACTGCTCACATCCAAATATATTGGTGCCATATAATGACTAAACTAATCCCAGTTTTAGCCCTATTTAGGCATGGCCTGTGAGATGCACTTCCTATCAAATCAAATGGGGAGACTTGCTCTGCCCCTGTGCTTCAGGTCTCAGGGGCTGCCTCCTCTCTTCCTCTTCATGCTTCCTTATCACTTCTGCTCTTCTTCAAATCACTGGGCCAACATGAGCAGCATAAAAGATGGTGGACTAGAGAATAGAGTTGACCTTGAACAAAATGAGTGTGGACTGCGTGGGTCCACTTATTCATGGATTTTCCCCCAATATAATACAGTGTTGTAAATGTATTTCTCTTCTTTATGATTTCCTTAATGACATTTTTTTCTCTACCTTACTTATTGTAAGAATACAGGATATACTGCATATAACACACAAAATACCTGTTAATCAACATTTCTGGTGTTAAGCAAGGCTTCTGGTCAAGAGTAGGCTATTAAGGGAGCCTGGGTGGCTCAGCTGGTTAACTGTCTGACTTTGGTTCAGGTCATGATCTCAGTTTGTGAGTGCCAGCCCCATGTTGGACTCTGGGCAGACAGTTCAGAGCCTGGAGCCTGCTTTGGATTCTGTTTTCCTTTCTCTCTGCCTTTCTCTGCAGCCCTGGCCTTTCTTTTTGTGCCCCTAACCCCTGCATGGTCCAGGGGTTAAGTGTAGTTAGAATCATCCAGGTTATGTTCATTGCCTGGACACTGGAAAAGGGAGTGATATGAGGGGGGAACTTCCTAAATTTCCTCTAGCCAAATCTGGTCTCACTTTTGTGTCTTTATTGCTATTTCCTAGAGATAGCTCCCTGCTTCTCCTTTGTATTACTCTTTCAGACCCACTTCATATCCTATGTGTGCACTCTTGAGTGAACTCTATTCCTTCTCCATTGCATCCAGTTCAACCCTGTCTAGTTCTATTAATCCCAAACCACATGCTTTCAGCATTGGGAGCCAGCCACTGGGGCCATTCGATCTCTGCCTTTGAGAGCTCAATTAACTGTTGTAGTAATTTGTTATTATGAATTTAACCCATGTCAATTTAGAAAAGCTGACAGCTAGAGCAAAGCATACAAAAAATGGAAATAAAAATCACCTTTAATCACATTCAGAGATGACACCTTGATAATTTTATTTTATACAGATAGGTATGTATAGTACGTCTACCCAAATGGATTCTGATGTTCTAATTACATGTTAATTACACATTGCTTTGCATCATTTCCTCTTGCTTTATTCATAAGAGTTCTGTCTGGACAGGGAGGCAGAACACATTCTTCACTTTTTGGACTCTCAGTTTCTCTCCATCTGCAGCTGCAGTAGATAGTGATGGCCTTTGTGAATTTGTTGCGAGGCTGATGTGGAAGTAAATTGTTACCTGTAAGTAATTAACACTACTTTATCTCTAGTTCTTCTAAGACCGAGCCCACAATAGGCTCCTAATAAGGTCTGGGTTGATTATGTTTTTAGGTCCTGGATGTGTTGCGGGTCCACACAACCATACAAGGGAGATCCATCATCTCCTGCAGCCTGGCTTGCTGGGAGAACCATCCTGGGCTCTGAAGATAAAGGGTTAACCAGAGCAAAGTGTCAAAGGGCTCTCAAAAATGCAGGCCCTTTGCAAAGGGGCCTCAAAGCCTCTTCCCGAAGGAGCAGGCAGTTAAGAGGAGCCTTATCTGTGAGAGCAATCATCAGGAAAAGTTGTACGTTTTCTGCACTACAAAGGCGCTGCTTTCTTCTCTTAGGCTCTGACTAGAGCTCTTGAGATTGAAGAAAACTGTTGGCCACAGTTCTAAAAACTCCAGATAAAGGCTTTGATTTGTTAATTAAATTTTTACTATCTGCATTTGATATCTCAGCCAAATTGTATCCGCCGCAGGAACAACAAGAAAGTCCCTCACTTCAAAGAGGCGCCCACTCGGTGACCTGTAATTATGGAATTTACTGCGGGGTGAAGCGCTGTCTGGGGTGCACCTGCCTTCCTAGAGCCCTCCACGCGGCCCCCCAGGGACAGCCGCTCTTTCTGGCTCTGGCTCCATACTAGCGCACAGGGGCGGAGCCAGCACACCTGCCTTACGCAGTGCGGCGCTGGACCCTAGTGCTGAGCAGGTGTGAGCGTCCGCCCCACCCACCCGTCTCGGCCCCGCCCACAGACAGCCCCCGCCCACCCTGAAAGCCTTCTGGTTGCCTTGGTGAAAAATATCTGCTTTAATGAAAAAGTTGAAAAGGCCGGAGCCACACTGGGTGAGGTCACTTGCTGGCTGCTGGCTCCAGGCAGAGTCTTTCCCTTTCCTGTGAGCTTAACCAGAATCTCCCGCTACTTGGCAGGGGCCACACCACCATCAGGCCCTTTCATTCCCTCTGGGGCATGGACATTATTAAAGGATACTTAGAGGTCCCTATACAGGGCTGCTTCCCAGAACTTTCCCCATTCAGCGCTGGTCATTTCTTACATGAATATAATCGAAACCTGCAGATTTAGTTTATAAGAGTCCATCTCTGCTGTTTGGCATAAGCTTTGTCTTGGCCATAAGCCGAGTAGAGACAAGTTTTGAGATACCTTAGGCAATTCTGTGGGACTTTCTAGTGGACTGCTTCCAATGCAAGCTTTGGTTTTACTAGTTTTTCTTATTTTCCTTCATTTTTATTTCTAAAATTCAATGTTGATACTATTGTTTTAGATACAAACAAGTTGGCCTCCAAACCATTTACAAAAGATGCAGATACATACGGTAAAAAGCACAAAATTCAATTAAAACAATTTGGGGTCCATACAATTTTCTCACAATGGATTGGGATAGGTTTGTTTTGTTTTGTTTTGTTTTGTTTTTTTCCTCTTGGATGAAAGGCCTGGTTGTTTTGACTCAGGCTTGACCCAATCATTACTACAGAGCTGATCTGTATAAGGGGGAATTTATGCCTATAAAGGGAAAGCAGGGGGAGAAAAGAACACTTTCTAGTGACTGTATGTTGCATTAAAGGGTGCAGTCTAACATGATATAAATAGATGTTGAGCTGTTGACCTGAGTTTGAAAATGTAGGCTTTCTGATAATCAGACTAACTCCAAGTCATCTTATCTCTCTCTGTCCAATGGGCACCACTTACCAGCTTCCATCTGTTGCCTGGGTTCTCTTTGGAGGAGGAATCTGCTTTTGTTTGCTCTTCTTGGGCTCTTTCTGAACAGTGGCATCTGAGTATCATTGGAGACATTTCACCAAAAAGTATCCTAATGGTGTCAGCATGTTCTAATACAGACCTTGTCACTCAAAGTTAAGAACCTTATAGAAACCACAAACTTTATTATATCCTTGTCTAGAAGCCTAAAAGAGAACACACAGCACTAGGTCAGGGAACCATAGAATTTAAGAATTGACCATGAAGAAGAGAAAGCAGTGGCAAGATGGCAGCAGTAGTACTGGGAAAGGGTGTGTGTGTGGGTGTGGGTGTGTGGCTGTGACATCACGACATTCAATGCCTTATAGACCAAAGTCAATAATAATCTTTTTCAGATCATTAAAATGGTACTACTACTTCTAACATTCATTAACATTTATATGTTGCAGGCTCCATACATAGTAAATTCTTTCTATTACCCCATTTAACCCTGAGAATAACTTTGTGAGTCAGGTGATATTATTGCCAATAAACAAAATAAGGCTTAGAAGGGCTGACTTCTGACCAGGTCACATGATGCCAAGATTTGATCCCATGTGTATAGTCTGTACCTTCCTCTTCCACATTACACTATTCACTAAAATGGACAGAACAGCCTTTGTAGGAAATAAGGGTGTCTTTTGGATGCAATGAAATGGTAGAGGGTTGAGTTCCTCTTTGTTGAATACTTTCTAAAGTGATATAGAATGTAGGAGTAGCCAAGGTCACATTTGACCAAATATTGGAGGACACATACTATTATTTTCTAATGAATAAACTTCATATGCCCAGGAATTTCTGCTCCTCTTCTCCAGATAATAATAATACTATTTATAATTTGATTGTAACCTATGAGATATTACTTTTTGCCAAGATCAAGAAATAATAGGTAACTTCAGATCTACAACAACAAAAATCAGAGAAGGACTACTTACAGGAATGAAGAGAGAAGAATGCAGCAGCCCCAAATTCAAAAGTTCAAGAGAAAAATAAACATGTCTTTTTAAAAATGTGCATAAAGTTGAGAGACCATAAGCTAGAGAAATAAAGATTATGCTATAACATTTAGTCTATTGGTGGTCCCCAAACATCTTCCTGTACTTATTAGAAAGAAATGAAGAGTGCCTTCAAAATCACTTATAGTAACAGATGTATCTGGTGTGTTTTGCATTATGAACATTTTGTGTGGCTCTGAATCCAGAGGTAGGTTAACTAGCCATGTCTGTTATGAGCTAAATGTAAATATTACAATTGTGTTCATCCAAAGCCTGCCCACGTACTCTTACACACCACCTTGCATGATTCAACAAGGATGCATGGTATGCAGGCAAGGTCGAGGACTCAGAGACTCCTGAGGTGAGGCTCTGTCTCCAAAGCCCAGAGAAAAGAACTTTCTCCAAAGGATTTTCACCATATGGCACCACCCAGTGAAGGGAACAGTTGGCTTTTCTTTGGCCCCTTTCCCTTCCATTTGTCCCTAAAACAAATATGGACAAAACAAGTCCTAACTGAAAATTGTCACGTCTTTGGGCAGGTGAAGTGCTTTATGGAAACTAACCCAGTCTCCTGTACTCCTTTGTGACCACCATGAGAAGAATTGGCCACCTACTCATATTATTTCTAATTTATGACCTGATGTGACATTGTGGTTTAAGAGGAATAAGAGATCAGAGCTGCTGCAGAGTGAAAGTATAATCACAGTGATTATTCCCACCATTTATTTATGATTCCCATATTCTGTTTCCCACTCAACCTTGGGGGATTGATGAGGTCTCAGAATCATGTGATCATCTCTTTCCCCATCAGAGAAAAATCTGTCTTAACTGCTGTCATTCCTGCTTCACAAAACATCATGAAAACTTTGGGGTTATTTGACATGAGTTTGGTTTCTTATTGGTCTGGGGGCTCAGAGATAACAACAGACCATTTGATTAAGATTTGTATCCTCATAAGTCCTAGAAAACAAAGTTAGAATTCATGTGGAGTGTGTCTAGTCATCAGCTATTGAAAAGCCAGGATGACAAATTAAGATGGATACAGATGGTCCAGGATCAATGTCAACGAACTGATAACTTTCATCCTTTTTGTCTCCAGGGTCTTTCATGAGGTGATCTGAATGTTCTAATAAAACATGGCAGTGGACTGCTTCCAGATGCTGTTCTTTCCAGTTAAAGGCAAGCTGGAGGCTCTATTCTGCAGAGGATGTATCTAGCAAAGGACTTTTTGACTATCTTTTTCATTCTAGGGAACAAGTTATTGAAAACCTCGTATGTGCGTTTTGACAGATCTCTACAATTCACATCAGTTTGGCATATGTGGACTAGAGGCAACTCAAAACTCCTTTAACATGAGGCTTGGGGAACTCCCCATCTTCAGCCTTCATTCCTGATGACTATAGAAAACGATTAGCCAATTGGACAGGAAATTCCTGGAAAGACGATCTGAATGGGTCAGCACAAATGGGAGGAAAATGCAAACTTGGTTTCCTCATAAAAAAGAGAACAGATCACAGCGGAGGCATACATGTAGAGAAGCCAGGGCAGCGCTGATGGGAGAAAACATGAAGTAGCACAGCTCTGAGCTTTCAAGGGAAGGAAGATGAGAGCATTAAGGCACAGAAGGTGAGCTAAGCAAGTTGTGCCTCCCTGGATCAGGAATAACGCAGCCCAGTGTCCTGGAGAGGCCAGATACTGCTGGCACCCTCTGCCACACATGTCTGGGTGGGAATCCCTGCCCTGACACTTAGGTATCATATGACCTTGGGCAAGGTCATCAATGGTCAGATTGAGTTATTTCCCTATCTGATAAACAGGGGCTGGTGACAGTATCCACTGCAGCACAGTGGTTATTAAGAGGATTAAATTAATTAGCATGTATATGTTCTTAGAAGACTTTCTGCTTTGTCCTAGTTATTTATATGTTCATTATTATTACTAGATGGAGATTGAATCTTTTTCTCATGAACTTTTAATATCTCCTTAACATGTCCTTCTGTCAATTTGAGAATCGATAGGGTAAAAGCAGACCTCTATGGCAAACTGCCAAACACACCTCTATTGTCCCTTCTAGATGTGGAGAGAACAACACATGAACCAGGGAGAGGATCACCCTCATTTTCTTCCAGGAGACAGTTACACTGCATGTTGGGCAAATATGGGGTATGGAGTGTATCCACCAGAGGGTCTATGTGTGGACCTTGAGAGGCCATCAGGACACAGCCTTTGGCTCTCCCTTGAGCCAGTAAGGTGGAGAGCATGAGTTCAACATCTCAGCTCTGCCACTTGCTAGCTGTGTAACCTGGAACTTTACCAATCAGTGCTCTAGGTTCTTCACCAGGAAAATAAGAGTAATAAATAGTGTTTCCTGCCTGGGGCAGTTAGAGGGATTATCAGTGTTCATATAGGTAAAACACCTAGAATAGTACTTGATATACTGTAGGCACCATATGAATGTTAAGTATCTATATTATTGTTTTTATCAACAGCAAATAGGGACCCAGGTTCTTGGGGACATAGCCTGTGAATGCCAAGTGGAAGAGCTAGTATTCACTTATTAACCAGCCAACAAACATTTAAAAATACTTACTCAGCCAGACACTCTGTCAGGCTGTGTGTACATAAGTATATAGGACTCACGCCTTCGAGTAACACAGGAGATGGGGGGAGAAGGTAAAGCTGGCTTCACTGAGGGGATGTTGAACTGATTCTTCCACAATGGCATATGTTCACCAGGCAGGTAGGCTGAAAGAAAAGTGGTGAAAATGATAGAGGGTATTTTCCAGTGCATTAGGGTTTGAGGAACAACAATTGATTGTTATGGCCAAAGCATGGAGTAGATGATAAAAGCTGATGATGAAGATGGGGAAAGAGAAGAGCCAGCTCATGGAGCGTCTTTATGCCATGTAGAGGTTGACTTTGTACTGAGGCAATGGAAAGTCACCAAGGGTATTAAGAAGAGACATAACATGCTCAACGTTCTGAGTTAGAGTTGGTGCTGAAAATAGAGATGAGGCTGGAAGCAGAAAGAGCAATAAGTCTAGGAGAGAAGGCAGTTTCCTAAGGGGAAGGGGGAAAATTCAAGAGATATTTATGCAAAAGGAATGATGTGTTTTCATGAATAAGATGAATAAGAGAGAGAGAGACAGAGACACAGACAGAGAAGGAGGGAGGGTGGGAGAAATCAAATGTAAATTTCAGGTTTTATAGAGTCATAAAGATTAGTGAGTTTTAAAACTTTATTATTTTTATTATATTTATTTATTTTACTTCTTGATGGTGTTGGGAATAATTCAGAGGCAGTCAACTTTCAGAATGCTGAGTCTGATTAAAGCATTAATATTGGATCATCCCAGGCTGGAGAGCTACTTTTCAATTCTTGAGTCTCTAGTTCTTAGGGGAGCCATTTTCCTACCCCCATGAAGTATGCATGGCCATATAACTTCTTCAGGCTAACAAAAGAACATTTTATTGCTGGTGCTCTTGTGTGTTCCTTTTTCTCCCCCTGCCATGGGAATGTTGAGAGCCAAGAAGATATGGAATGCCCTAAGATTGGACAAAACTTGGGGGGCAGCTGCCATGGAGAGCCACCTGGACCTGCAGAGGACTTTGCATCAGTGAGAAATAAACTCTTGTTGTGTGGAGCCATTGAATGGGAAGAGGGGAGAAGATTCCACCACAGATTCAGAGCTGGTGTGGAGTCACTGGGTCATTTTTCTCTCTGTGTAGAATCAGTGGGATTTCATAAGTTAGCTTATAAAGTTATAGTATATTAAAAATCCTCAGAAACTGAAGTCTTTACCCCTAGGAATAGTAGCCAGGTGGTAGAAAAATCTGGAAAACAGCAGATTCTCAATAAACATTTTTTTCTTTTTTTTCCAAGTTCCAACTAATACTTACCTGTTCTGACCAGAGAGAGGTACCTCTCCTCTCTTTGCCCAGATATAACAAGTGCTAATTTATATACTCCATCTTTATTTGTATGTATCCATATATTTACTGTTTACTATCTCTGCGCTTCCATCTGGGAATATTTCCTTCTACCAGAAGAAAGCCTCTCAGTATTTCATTTAGTGTGGATCTACTTGCCACTTGCATACTTTGGCATTTGTTGGTGTAAGAATGTCTTTATTTAACTTTTACTCTTAAGGAACATTTTACCCAGGTACAGTGTGCTACTAGCTTGGCAGCTAATTTCCTTTAGTTTTTTGTATATATCATTCTGCCTTCTATTGTTTTTGTCAAAACTCAGATGTGAGTCTCGTTACTGCTCATCAAAAATTATTTCATCTTTTTTCCTCTGGCTGTTTGTAAGCTTTTCTTTTTGTCTTTTTGGTTTTCTGCAGTTTTAGGGTTCATAAATAATCAATAATTAAGCAATTCATCATTCTTTTACTTAAAAAATATTTACTGAGCAGAGCACATCCCCTAGAGCTTAGAGTCTAGTAGGGAGAAAAGACAAGAGAGTTGGCAAGCTCAACGTGGAGGATCACTATGACTCTGGGGGCAAGCCTGGGTGCTTTGGGAAGTTGCTGGGGCTGTGTTTTAGCCAAGCTCTGAAGGACCAAGTAGAGGGTCAGCAGGTAATAATCAGTAGGGGATGAGCAAAGGCTAGACAGAGAGTGGTTCTGAATGTAGGGTCTGGATGCAAGTCTTCAAAAGAAAAGGGCATGAGGGGCTTTGAGAAATTGCAAGTAGATCGATGTGCTATAGAGCAAGAGCATGTGGACTGTGAAGGAGAGTGGCCAGACACAAGGCTTGTTTATCAAATGCCTCCTTCCGGTTGCAGTGTCTCTTTTTAGCTTTAGACAGATATTTACTTTCTACATGACATCTTTCCTAGGATGATTCAAACCCTCTTGAACTCAGCTTTCCAAGGATCTGGATTGTATTTCCCCAATCTCAACCTTATCTGGAACACCAGCCACATTGGTTCAGTTGCATACAATGGGGAAGAGGGATCATTCTCTGCACGGCCTGGTGGCCCTGTGTGATTTTGCCCCTTCTCATTGCTGTGGTCTCATCTCACACCCAACATAGCCTTGCCCTCTCCACCCCAGCTCTGGGGGCATTGTTTTCAGTTTCTCAAGCACATGCTCCTTCCTATCAGATAGATCTTATAATTGATGTTCCCTCTTTCTGGAAATCTCCTCCCTCCACCTCATCACTTCCTTGGGGAAGTCTTGCAACTGTCTCCTCACCCCCATTACTCATTTTCATTCTGTATCACATGTCTCATCACAGTGCACACACAGCTTGGGATTGGGTGTTGATGGGTGTGGCTGTGTGTGTGGTGCTGTCTCCCCTGCTAGCTGAGTTTCAGGAGGGCAGAGACCATATGTGCTTTGTTTACATTTATTCTCAGGACCTGGCACAGAGAACCTGCTCAATAAATTCTTGCTGAATGAGTGTCTCATAGCTCTATTAAGGAGTCTGTGTGTTATCTGGAGGGCATGGAGGAACCACCAGTATTGTAAAAGGGAAGATGATTTCAAAAAAGATTCGGCATTGGGAAACCCACTTTTTTTAAAAAAAATTTTTAACTTTTATTTCTTTCTGAGAGCGAGAGAGAGAGACAGCATGAGCAGGGGAGGGTCAGAGAGAGAGGGAGACACAGAATCCAAAGACAGGCTCCAGGCTCTGAGCTAGCTGTCAACACAGAGCATGATGAGGGGCTCAGACCCACAAACCGTGAGATCATGACCTGAGCCGAAGTCGGACGCTTAACCGACTGAGCCACCCAGGAGCCCCCACTTTTGACTACTCGGTGGACCAAGCATTGGATTGGGCCAAACTGGAAGGGGAGGAGCCTTAAGGGTTGTGATACTGGTGCCTATCTGAGAGACAGTAGCAGCGGCTGTCGAGAGGAGATTGGCAGGTGTGGGAAGTCTTAGCAAGCCCGACGTGATGAGATCTGGGGTCTGAGTGGAAGGGGCAGGATGAAAGCCAAATCTCTGACTTGAATCCTTGGGCTAATGGCGGTTCAATTTATAAAACAGGGAACAAAGGGCAGAAGTAGGAGGGGTAGAAAAGGAAGATGATTAATTTGGCTTTTGGCTTGTTGAATCAAAAATGTAGGTGCTTACTGCTAGGAATTTACCCAAGGGATACAGAAATGCTGAGGCATAGGAGCACATGTACCCCAATGTTCATAGCAGCTCTCTCAACAATAGCTAAAACATGGAAAGAGCCTAAGTGTCCATCAACTGATGAATGGATCAAGAAGATGTGGTTTATCTATACCATGGAATACTACATGGCAATGAGAAACAATGAAATCTGGCCATGTGTAGCAACATGGATGGACCTTGAGGGTGTTATGCTGAGCGAAATAAGTCAGGCAGAGAAGGACAAATACCATATGTTTGCACGTATAGGAGGATTAGGAGGAACTTGACGGAGGACCAAGGGGGAGAAGAAGGGCGGAAATGGTGGGGGAAAGGGAGAGAGGCAAACCATGAGAGACTCTTGAATGCTGACAAAAACTGAGGACTGATGGATGTGGGGGGGAGGGGGGGATGGGCATGAAGGAGGGCACTTTGGGGATGAGCACTGAGTGTTATGTAGAAACTAATTTGACAATAAACTATTTGTAAAAAAAAAAAAAAAGAAACACAGTAAAAAAAAAAAATAAATAAATAAATTAAAAAAAAAAAATGTAGGTGCTTAGGAGGCAGCTGATCTTAGTCTCAGGTGAGAAACTGGCTTGAAGGTATCGGGTTGGGATTTGTTATAAAATCCATCACAGAATGCTTCATTATGATCTGCCTTAGCTCTGAATAGCTGACTAACCCCGAGGACTTACTCAAGAATCACTTTATAAATCCTGACAGTCAAAAAATATTTCTTGTTTTTTTTTTACTTTTATAGGGAAATAACAGGAAAAATAAATCAGAGATCAGTCTTAATGTAAACTTCCTAAAGTGACTTGAGATTGGGAGCTTGGCTTTGACTAATTCTGTCAATTGAATATAGAATTTTCTCCAAAGCTGGAGAAGGGCTGACAGTGGGGGTCAGAGAAAACTGGATTGGCCAAGTTGGCAAACACCATTTTGCCAGAGGGTGCCCCAACCCCCTGCTGAGAACTGTCACTTAGGCCCCTCTGTTCTGCAAATAATTTCTGTTTGATTTTCAGCTTTCAAGATGAAAGCACCTAAAAAGATCAGTCATAGGGCAGATTCAACAAGGTAAACATTAACTAGTTATTTACCTGGATTCTGTTCACATTTGATGAGTAATGTATTGAATGGTCAAGCAGAGTTGTTACTAACCCAGAAAGTCGATGTTGACTTTTGGAGAGCTAATCAATGAGAAATGGAGGTGTCCTAAATGGGAACTGTTTTCACATATGTGGGTGAGTCAACTGTTCTGAGTACCATAGCTAAAGTGGCCAATGGACATTGTGACACCCACCGTGATTGGTTTGCATCACGCAAGGTGAAGGGTACAGAGGAATTGTTTGGAAATAGCCAAACCCTCTTCTCCAGGTGGTACTGCTGCTTACATCCACAGTGCTTGCTCTGTGGGAGCTCGGGGTATTTGGCTGATGTTTGAGTTAAAGGGAGAGATTTCATATCTTGTAGGGTGACAGAAGCCCCAACTACAGACGGGATTCTCACCAAAGAGGCACAGCACCAGCATGGGCATTGGCCACACTCCTGGGAAACCAGAAAGTCCCTTAGATTTCACAGAGTTAGATTTATCAGAGAAAAGTTATGCCAAGGAATCCTTCGCCCATTTCTGGAGTCTCCTGAGACTTGGTTCTCCTCCTTGGATTTTTTTTTTCCCTGCTCAGTCCCTCAGGAGGCCACCAACATGCACCTACTCTGACTTTCCCACATTGTGACATTGTAAGAGATATCAAATCTTGAGTCTGTATATTGAGCATGTGAAAACTTCCATTTTTTTCTTGTAAACTTTCCAAAAGTCACCACCTGATTTCATAACAAGCTTCTCTCCTCTACTGTACTTTCTTTAGTTCCCAATTCTCCACTTTTATCACTAGGGTCTGACAAATAATTCAAGTTAGCAGTAGCCATTGTATTTGGGCAGCTCAGATAATTCTCACTTTCAAACTGCTTATAAGCATTGCCTGCTTGTGGTGAAATAAAACCTTCAGAGCCCAACATGATCCACATGCTGGTATTTTTCAGGTAGTGAAACGGATGCAAATAGCCGAGTCTTCCCATTGCTCTGAGCCTCTCTCCCTGACAGACAATGTAGTCATGAAGGCTATTAAGATTTCATTGCCCAATATTGGAACATTATTCACAATCAAAATCACTTGGCTCTTGATTGCATTATTTAGAAATCTGAAAACAAGTTGCAATTAAAATTTATCTATTGTCATCTATTATCTATCTCTCTACCACCCTATCTCTCTAGCTAGCTAGCTAGCTATGTAAAAGCTCCGGGTTGTTAGATTTAAACAAGAACAACTAATCTGAGTTCCGACTTTTCCTTATTTCTTGGGAATAGTCATGTAAGCACCTGGCTTTGGTTTCTATGAAATGTAAAACAAAAATGGAGCCATGTGATTTTCAGGGTTGTTTCCAGCTCGATTCCCCCTCCCCAATTCTATGATTCTCAAACATTCCTGCTGCCTTACACTTGCCACCCCCAACCCCTATCCTCAAGGCGTTGCCCCTGCATTGGCCCAGGCTTTAGGGTTATGCTTTGCCTTGCTGCCCCTCCTTGGGTCTGCCCATTCAGGCAGCATGGGGCCCTTTCCCCTTTATAACATGGGCACTTTCTCCTGAGCCCACACTCCTGGCTGAGGCCCAGTCACCGTGTTCTCATCACCCCTACTTCTGCAGTCACTGCCTCCACTTCCCCACTCGGCTAGCACAAGAACACTTAGAGTGAGCCAAGATTGTGTTCCACACCCCTGCATCTCCCCTGGTATGTTCCCCTTCCTGCCACCTCCAGGCTGTCTTCCAACCCCTGAGCGAGTGATCTCAATCTGCACAGACCCTCTTGTGAAAGAAGAAAGTCATCTGATGAGCAAATTCACATGGAAATTCTAATGACAGCGCTCTTTCCTTGTTGGGAGGATCTCACATCTATTGTGCATTTCATAAGTACCAGGCTCTCCTAACCATGTGATGAGGTCAGTATTCTTGTCATTCTCGTGCATAGCTCATATGATTGAAGCCCTGGGCAGCCTCTGCAGGACTGTTATGAGACTCAACCAGCAGTGACTGGACAGTGCTTTAAGATAAACAATGGACAAATGTGTATGCGAGGTGTTGCTGGAGCCAGTGGTCCTTTGATCTTGGAACCACACAGTCTTACTATTATCATGACACAGAGGTGGCCTCCCTGGTTCTCTTTCTGTCCCTATGATTTAGCTCAATCCTGAGAGACAAGGTTCCTTGAAGCGTCTTGGGGACCAGCTGGCTTTGCAGCTTCCTCCAAATTCCCCGGATGGGTCTCACCTAGCACAGGACCTGTCCCCCACAGTCAATCAGTGTCTTTCTGGTATGGTGAGTCCCTTACATTATTTTTAGTGTCATTAGCTTTGCTAAGGTTCATTATGTTAATATCATAACTAGTTTTTGTAAAACGAAGAGGAAAAGCTTTCAGATGCCAAATATTTATTGGCTCCCTACAATGAGACCTAAATATTCACTGCAGAATCTAAAAGTGTGCAAATCCAAAATGGCAGCCTGCCAAACTAAGTGCATTTTTGGACTGCTGCTTGGTGACGTTGAGTCAAGAGTGGATTCTGAAGCATCAGTTTCAGGCTGTCTGTCTCTCTCCTTTTATTCCGATCTGGGCAGAAGCCCGTGCGAGCTTCCCTTTGAATGGCTACATTTTTGTGTGAAAAGTGTCCTTAACTCAGAAGGGGGCATGCTCTTTCAAGGGTGAGAGAGATCTTCACCACTGCCATCCTTTGCCAGATGGGTTGCTTTTGTCTGGTGTTCGACAGAGAATATGAAATTGTGTCTGTGCATCTTAAAATCTATCCTGCTGGGAAACAATTATTTACTTTGTTTTATGCCAGTTTCTAATGAGGAGTTGCTATGTGAATTAACAAGCTTGAGCAATGTGTTTGAGGGAAGTAAGTAATTTGGGGAATGTGGGAAACTTCTATTAGACCACCTGTTTTACCGGTAAGGCACAGACAGTCTCTCCTTTAATCCAGTTTTTGAAATGAAAAATGAGATTAAATATGTCTGTTCAGGGCATTTTGAAATGAGGTCTTATCAAAATATGGGAAGTAGCAGGAATGGAAAGGAGAGAGAAAAAAATGTCTGATTTTCTGTATCTCGGTCAGAACTGACATGCACCCAAATCAGTTGGGTCATGATGTTAGAGACCTTCTTGCTTGTTAATATCATAAGGAGACACTGCCATATGTGACACTAACCACATGCACGTAAATGTGTGATCAGATATACCCCAGGCCACAGTCTGAAAGCTTTTGACCCATTTTGTTAGTTAAGCTTTTGGAAGGCAATTTGGAAGCTACATTTGATTAGAAAAAGTCCTTCTCTACATAGGTACTTTGGTGGGGACTTGAAATTCTTTTGGCGTACGTCCATTTTCATGATTAACTCTTGATATTTGGTAGTCACCTTGTCCCAGCCACATGCACAGGTGCATTGAGCACCAATTTGCAAGGCACCGCTTAGAAATTGAGCAAGTGACAGAGATGAAGTGGCAGGAGGCCAGTATTCCCAGGAATATAAGTCCTAAGCCCCTGCCTGGAGTGACGCTCAGGGACAAGCGTCTGGGCGCTTAGGACACGTGCGGTCACCAAATCTGGTGCAAGCATTTGCCAGCCTTAGAAAGGAAAGGGACTGTCCCAAGTGTCCGCAGCCAGTGGTCGTGCAGAGGCCCCTTCTGAACCTGGCTGTGATGGCCATTGTCCTAGCTGTTGGTCATTTGCTCAGACACAGGCTTGGCCTCATAAGGGCAAAGGTGGGAAGAAGACATTTCATCAAGGAGGCTCTCAAGTCAAAGTGAGAATCTTTCATTTGGGATATGATCCAAAGGGCTCTCCCAGCCCCCCAGGCCAAGCTCCAGGGATACACTGCCAGCTCATGCTGACATTTAAAGGCAACAGACAGCTTGAATTAATTACACATGAATGAAATCACAGCAGGCCTCAGAGTTGATACCTGAGCTCTCCTTTGGCAACTGAAGTCATAAAAAGTACATTGAAGAGGGGCCAAAGAGAGTGTTAAAAAACCTAAAAGGAATAAGAAAATGTTTTGAAGAGGAGTTTTTTGAAAAGGTACCTTGACAAGGATGGCTGGATAATGGATAATCCAGGTAGGTACCATTCAAATGCAGGTTGTGAGCAAATCTGCTTGTAGTTAATACTACCCCTGGGGACAGCAAATTGGGAGTGATTGCAATAGGCTAGTGGTTCTCAACCTTTCTGACTATGACTTACTCTAAGAAATACTTTTGCATCTTATCCTGATACCATACACACACACACACACACTCTCTTTCTCTCTCTCTGTCTGTTAAACACATGAAATTCAAAAAGAATTTCATGAAACAATATTTGCCCTTTCTATACACTGTGACATTGTCTAGTATAGTCTTTTAGTCTTATCTTTTCATGAAATCATTAAACTGCTGTGCACTATTTTATCGAGTTCAAGTATATTTCACTGCCTATTAATGTTTTGAAGCCATCATTTGAAACTTAGAGTCTTAAGAGCTCAGACGCATGCAAACTGGATTTACACCTTCTCCATGAAATGATCACTGGAATTGATGAAGGGATCAGAAAACTAAGGTCCAGGGGGAAAAGTCTGCCCTGTTGGCAGTGTGAGTTTCACGGACACACAGTCACACCGTGGCTTCACCTGTGGTGCATGGCTGCTTTTGTGCGACAGTTATGGTTGAATAGGTACAGCAGAGTCCATGTGACCTGCAAAGCTGAAAATATTTACTGTCTGGTCCTTCACAGAAAAAATTTGTTGACCCCCATCGGTGCCTCAGGACGTCTGCAGGGAAACCACTCAGCTTAGCCCTTCCACAGATGTATCTCAGGCTGCAGATAAATTGATGATAAATTGCCCTTTTCTTCTTTAATGTTTATTTACTTTTGAGAAAGAGAGATAGCAAAGGAGAGGCAGAAGAGAGAGGGAGACAGAGGATCTGAAGAGGGCTCTATCCTGATAGTAGACACCCTGATGTGGGGCGTGAACTGTGAGATCATCACCTGAGCCAAAGCAGACACTTAACTGACTGAGCCAGTCAGACGCCCCAATCAGTTACCCTTGAACAACAATTTTGGGGTCGGGCCCTGTATCAGGCTCTGGAGCCTAATCTGCTTTAGATTCTGTCTCTGTCTCTCTCTGCCCCTTCCTGGCTTGTGCTCTGTGTCTCTCTGTCTCTCAAAAATGAATAAAACATTAAAAAAAGAATTTTTAAAGAGGTTGTTCTATCTCTCTCTCTCTCTTTCTCTCCCTCAGTCCCCTCTCTCTGAACCATGAGAGGACAAAGTGAGAAGGCAGCTGTCTGCAAGCCAGAAAGACACCTCTCACCGGAAACCAAATCTTGCGATTCCTTGATCTTGGACTTTTCAGCCCCCAGAGCTCTGAGAAAAGAAAGTTCCATTGTTGAAGCCACAGAGTCTGGGGATTTGTTATGGCAGACTGGGCTAAGACAAAGTGCATTGTAGGATGTTTGGCAACATCTTTGATTTCTACCTACTAGATGCCGTAGCATCCTCCCAATGGTGACAATTTCTGGGGGTCAAAATTGCCTTCAGTTGAGAATCACTGGGATGCAGATTAGGACTGCATCTCTCACTTGTGTTCGTTAGCCTATATGAGTTTGGTATTAGCTGATTGGGAATGGGCAGAAGGGGGGATTCATTCTGGAATTTGACTCTCACTTGGTTGCTTTTGGAGTCTCATTCTGTGACACTGGGATAGCCTGCAGGTAGCTGAAGAAAGAAATGTCTGTGAGAAGAACAGGAACTACAACGAAACTGGTCAGGCAGGCACTGGCCCTGGGTGGGCGCCTTTGCAGCTCTACACCACTTCAGAAGGACAGAACCCTGTGGTCCACACTGGTCCTTTAGCTCTTGACATTCTGAGTGTATTGCCACACTGGCTGGCAGAGAAATAAAGCTCAGTATCATTAATGACCTGATTTCTGCCCAAACTTTCATAAATGTTATCCTGATTTGGCCACTGTTACCTGGAAACTTCTGATAAATGGATTTTGGAAAAGCTTTTTTTTTAAGACAAGCTTGGATGAGACAAGCTTTGAAATTTGGACTAAAATCAGAGGGAAGACTCTGGTTAATTGCCTTTACCTTACCTGGGACTCTTGAGATGCTGAAGACAGAAAATATTCCATAGCCATATACTGAGAAATCATTTCCATCTAGGTGGTTTGGATCAATCATCTTTCCAAGAAAGGGATGATATGTCTATTTCCAACTGCATTTTCCCCCAAATGGACGTAGCGATTGCAACATTTCATAACTTCCCTCTAGTTATCAGTTTTAAGCATGGTCCCTGCTCTTTTCCAGGCATTTCTGGAACCATGAGAAATACAGAGTCACATTCAGAGTTTATTGATGGGAAGGCAGCACACAACACGTGTGGATTGTTACATGGAGACCCCCACAAGGTGATAGGTACCTGAGTGCAGACCCCACCCCCTCACAGCCACTGTGAATATACACATGGGACCCAGGGCTGTGCAGATCTCACTGTGCCAAGTCTCTTCATGGTCTTTATGGCAAATATGAAGGGTGGGAAGTGGCCGGGAATTTTGGCTCTATGGAGTCATCAGCTTTTTAGTTTTCTCCATAGCTGTGTCTTATCTGAGTTATTCTCTACCACAGCCAAACATACTGAGAGCTTATATTGATTTGTTTGTCACTGTTGTTTGCTACTGCTTTTTATTGCATCCTTCCTAGACCCTCCAAAGACTGCCCCAGATTGTTCCAGAACCATTCACAGTGCTGTCTTGTCCCATCCTGATGTACAGGCGGACGCTTTGGTAAGTGGCCCAACACGTCATGACCATCAGCCACTATGCCACCAGTACCTTCCTGATTTCTATTCTTTGAACTTTTCCTGCTCCGTGGGGCTTCTTTGGCTCCAGAGCCTCACATCTCTTGTGTTCTGGGCGTGTTTGCTCTCCATGGGCTGCTGCTCTGACTTGCCACATTTCCTTTTCCTCCAAGATTTTCTCCTTGGTCATGTCACTGAGTCTGGCCAGTGTGGGCAAAAGTGAAGCCTTCTCAAGTGTGATCCAAGCTCTCTCCTCTCTTTTGCTGACAAGATGCAGAGAACCCTGGGGAAGACTCTAAGAGGTGAAGATGGAGATGGAAGATGGAGGAAGGGAGGGTCCTGGATTCCTGGATGACTCTGTGAGTCAAACGACTTGGACCATGCCTGCCTCCTCCTCTGACACATGTGAGCAGAATATAAATGTCTGTTGGGCTGAGTCTCCAAGATCTGCTGGTTGTTTGTTACAGTAATTAGTCTATGCTGTTTCATACCCTTTCACTTCCAGTCACCTGAAGCCACTGATCACTTTTTCTTACCTGCAGGCCCCGGACTAGCTTCCTTGGGGTTCCCAGACACTGAGGGAGTTATGTCCTCTGTGAGCTCATCTCCATGGCAGCTTGGGTTCTATATTGGTATTTGCCCATTTCATCAGTGGTCAGAGGTGAGATCTCTCCTTCCACCACTTTTTTTCTTCTTTTCTTTCTTTCTTTCTCTCTCTCTCTTTTTTTTTTTTTTTTTTTTTTTGCTTTATATCATTTGCATTGGGAACATGCACATAGATTCCAGTACTATCCCCCTAATCCAGAGCCTGCCTCCTTTGTTCCAAATGTCTGTTGTGGCTCTAGGTTGCCTGTATGACTCTCCAGTTGTAGAATGTTGGGGGCTCCTGGATGCCCCACCATCTGCTGGCCTCCTGGAAGCCTTGACATCAGCCTGCCATGGCCATGAGCTGCACACCTCATGGTCCAGCAGTCCACTTCTCACACTGCCCCAGCACTGTCACTGTTTCATCCTGTAATATCTAGCTTTCATAATGGTATTCACTCTCCAAGATCAATAGTTACCCCTCACAGGGAGACATTTGAACTCTAATAGGCAGAGAGGAGACTTTTATGGAAAGGCTGAATCACTCTGCATGGAAGATCTGGCATTTGTGTGGCAGTGTCTCTGAGTTTGGTGTTGTGGACTTGTGCCCTTGGTGTGGTTGTGTCTGTGTGGCGGTATCTCTAGGCGTATCTCTTTCCATGTAGATGCATCTCTGAGAGTGTGTACAGAAGGCTGGGGGAGGCCTTCACAGTCACTCTCCTTCCTGGGCTCTCTCTTTCCCCATCTGCTGTGAACTGCCACCTTCATTACACCCCAGATTCATGACAACTCCAGGTCTTTAAAGACATTTCCTTTCAGTCCATAATCCCATGAAATTATTTTTTTATGCTAAATCTTACTGTGTTGTAAGTATTGTACTCAGTGTGGGAGAAACCAGAGGAACAAGACCTAGGCCCTGTTTTTGAGGAGCTCACTATCTAGTGGAAGGGAAAGAGACACGTGCACTAGCAACCTTCATGTAATGTGGCTTGTAGAAAAGTCATCAAGAAAACTGGAAATCAAAATACCATAGTAAAAAGCACAGTCGCATAGAGAGGATCTAGATGTATTTCCGGATTTTTGGCTCCATTCCTTTTGAGGATGATCTGGCTGCTCTCTCCTGGATCATGGTAGATGGCGTGGTGTTTTTGTCCTTCCCTGTGGTTTGGCCTTGCTCTGCAATGCACTCTTCATGTTTCTCTCTATACCCAAGCTATGCTTTCTGAGGCTTCACTGGAGTAAATGCTTTTATGAAACCATGCTTCATCAGCAAGCAACTGGGCCTGTGCCTTCCAATCCTCCTGGGGACGTCAACTTGCTCACTTGTTTTTGATCCTGTCACCTGCTCTCTAACATACTCAACTCTGCTTAGATCTGCATGGTGCCTTCAGTGTCCGTGCCTGCTCAGATCTGTGTGTGGACATCTGTTTTCCAGGGGAAACCCAACACTGGCTGTAGTGGCGAGATGTGGGATTGGACAGGCACACAGAAAAGCGTAGAAATCATGTCAGTAGTAACCATAATAGTAATTAATAGTCTGGATAATAATCATCTAGCTGCATGGGCAATGGACTTGAAAGAATATTCTTTGGATGGGTGTGTTCTTTTTTCTTTTCTTTTCTTTTTTTTTTTTTTTTTTAATGTCCTAGATAGGACAGGAAGATTGGGCTTTTGAAGATACAAAAGAAAGATACAGAAGATACCTGAAAAAGACCAGTCTGGGATCTATGTTGATTTCATTCATGTTAATGACCCTGGTTTCCAAGCTTGGCACCACTGAACTCTCTGGACACTTTTTTTTCTGAGAAGGTTGAAAAGTGCAAATGTGGAAAATGGAGTGATGAGGACAGACTGTGGGGCCCAGCTTTACTCACAGACTCTGCCATCTCTTTCCTTCAAGATGGGGTCACGTGGCTTCTGGGGACTCTGCCATTCTAGGTTTTCAGATCCACACAGACCTTGTGAAGATTTTAAGAAAATGTCAGCTGTGAACTCTGGGTATCTTCATGCCTGACTCCAAGTTTGAGTTTCCCTCCTCCTAACCCAGCTGCCTTCCTTCCTGCTGGAACCAGTTTCCACTTTTCAGGAGTATCGGATCAAATAGGTGTTTGTCTTTCCCTCTGCATTCCTCTATTCTTGAAATCCTAACATTTATTCCAGTCTCTCTAGAATGGAAAGCCTGTCCTTTTTATTGCAGTAATGAGTTTACCCAAGCCTCCACCCCATCATTCCAAAGAGAAGCCCAGCCGTTTGCTGCCTGACTCCTAGGCTGATGGCGCTCTCCCCGCCTGGATTTCCACTTGCCCTGTTGCGCCCATCCGATGGGGCAGAGTCAGGACAAGAATGGATGCCTGAGTTAGCTCCTGTTGCCTAAGGCTTAATTCTCCAGGTGTTTGTCTGGTTTTTCAACTTCTTATTGTAGTTGGGCCTCGGTGACAGTCTGTGGGTTGGCTCCAGATTTTATACATTCCCCATTTTCTATAGTGATAGAAAAGTCCCAGTTTCTGATGGAACATGACCAGAATAAAAACATTTTCTAGCCTCCTTTGTAGTTGTCATATGTGCAGAAGTAATATGGGTAACCTTCAGATAGTGCTCTAGCCCAAGAGCTGTCAAGCTTTTCTTGTAAGGGGCTAGACAATAAATAGTTTAAGATCTGCAGGCCATACAGTCTCTGTCACAGCTACTCATCTCTGCCACTCTAGTGAGAAAGCAGTCATTGAGAATAAGTCACATAAATCAATGAGTATAGTTGTGTGGCAATAAAACTTTATTTACAAAAACAAGCTGTGGGCCAGATTTGGCTCACAGGCTTATGGTTTGCTAATCCTTACCAGTATGCGAGGCAAGACAGAGCAATAAGATAGAAGGGGTTTAGTTCTCTGACACCTTCAAGTTCCATATCCTGGAGTGATCCATATCCATGCAGACTTTTATGAGAAAAAAATAAATGTTAATCTTCCTCAAGCTACTGTTTTCATTCTCTGCAGTACATTAGAGATGACTTCATGTTCTTTGCTGCTCCTCCCACTGAGACATGGAGTCTAATTCCATTCCTCTCCAGTCTGCCCGGGAAACTTGTCTGACCAATAAAATGTGGTGGAAGTGAAGTTCTGGGACTTTTGAGGGTAGGCCTCAAGAAGCCGTATTGTTTCTACCTTGCATCTTGGGACTCTGTCTATTGGATTCCTGAGCTATCATGAAAGAAGCCTGACCACCCTGATACTGCCATGCTGGTGGGCTTTACGGGAGCTTGGGTGGGCCAGCTGAGCTAGCCTTCCACTGACCCTGCCCAAAGCCAATTTGTTCCCTCCAGGCCAGTTCATCCACCGCTGAATGACCTCTGTTGATGCCACATTGAAAAGAACGGCTAAGCCCTACTTGAATTCCTGACTCACAAAATTATGTGATCCAACAAAATGGTTGTTTGAAGCTATTTAAAACTTCCCTCTAAGTTTTAGAGTAGTGACATCAGTGCATCACCTGTCCCAGTTGGGCTTCTCCTACCTTCTATTTCATCCTTTGTGTTTCTTTTGCCTCCTATTTCTCTCTTGCCACACCTAGCCCAGAGAAGGAAAATACTTAAGAAGCTAGAGAAATGATTTGCTTTTATTTTTTTTTTAAATGTTTTATTTATTTCTAGGAGAGAGACAGCATGAGCAGGGGAGGGTCAGAGAGAGAGGGAGTCACAGACTCTGAAACAGGCTCCAGGCTCTGAGCTGGCAGTCAGCACAGAGCCCGACGCGGGGCTCGAACCCACGAACCGTGAGATCGTGACCTAAGTGAAAGTCGGACGCTTAACCGACTAAGCCACCCAGGCGCCCCATGATTTGCTTTTAAAAATGCCAAGTGAAATAATGGTTCAATTGAGTCCTAATTATAGAGAAGATGAAATTAAACATCTTCTAGAGGAAGTAACAATAAAGCCATAAAGTAGGATACCACTGCTTGTTAAATAATGCTTCAATGTCTGATGTGTTCTTTTAACTCTGAATTTCCATATGGGAAAAAGTAGAAAAAGCATGGGCTTTAGAGTTAGACATAGTTCTGAATACTGTCTAAATCACTCAGGTAGCCCTGGGTCTCTTATTAGACAACTCCAGACCTGAGTGCCCTAGTTTTAAAAATGGAGATAACATTATTTACCTCATAGTAGTGTTGTGAGAGTTAAGTATGTTAATTTATGCAAATTTATGGCAAGCCGGTAGTCAACAACATAGTTTTCTCTACATTCCACTTCTGTGCTGTCCACCAGCCACATGTGGCTGCTCAACATTTGAAATGCAGCTAGTCAGAATTACCGTGTGCCAGCATACTGGATTTTGAAGACTTTGTACAAAGAAAAGAAAATATTTTTTTTTTTAATATTTTATTTATTTCTAGGAGAGAGAGAGAGAGACAGCGTGAGTAGGGGAGGGTCAGAGAGAGAGGGAGACACAGAATCTGAAACAGGCTCCAGGCTCTGAGCTGGCAGTCAGCACAGAGCCCGACGCGGGGCTCGAACCCACGAACCGCGAGATCATGACCTAAGCGAAAGTCGGACGCTTAACCGACTAAGCCACCCAGGCGCCCCGAAAAGAAAATATTTTAATTTTAAAATATTTAATTTTAAAATATTGATTGTATAATAAAATAATATTTTGAATATATTTGGGTAAATACAATATATTTTTAAAAAAATTTATTTATATATTTTGATAGAGAGAGAATGAGAGTGAGCATAGGAAAGGCACAGAGAGAGGGAGAGAGAGAATCCCAAGCAGACTCCACACTGTTAGCATGGAGCCCAACATGGGGTTCACACTCATGAACTGTGAGATCATGACCTGAGCTGAAATCAAGAGCTGGACACAACCAATTGAGCCACCCAGGTGCCCCAATTCAATATATTCTTAAAATTAATTTTATTAGTTGCTTTTTACATTTTTCATATGGGTATTTAGAAAGTTAAAAATTATATACATGACTCATATTAATAGCTTGCATTACATTTTTATTGAATAGTGCTGTTTTTTAAAAAATTTTTACATTTATTTATTTTTGAGAGACAGAGTGAGATAGAGTGCGAGTGAGAGAGAGGCAGAGAGAGGAGGAGACACAGAATCAGAAGCAGGCTCCAGGCTCTGAGCTGTCAGCACAGAGCCTGACGTGGGGCTCAAACCCATGGACCATGAGATTATGAACTGAGCTGAAGTTGGGTGCTTAACCGACTGAACCACCCAGGTGCCCCTGAATAGTGCTGTTCTAGATGACTAGAAATACAAGCTACTTTTAGACACTTTTTGAGTGAGGGTGTGATGGTCTAATTTGTACACGATTTTATTATTTAAATGTGGCAGAGATTTCCAGGGTCCTTACATATCTGTTTCTCCTCTTATTCCAGACACACAGGAAGACTACAATTCTATGCAGTAACATTTAATTGGTTGTAAGAACTTCTACCACTTTTGCATCCCTTGCAGAATTAGTGAGAGAAGTGCAATCTCCCAGCCTGGAGTATTGAGTAAGTGTGTGATGGTAGATTCTCTGAAGAGTTGCCTGTACAATTTGCATGAATGAAAAATAAACTGTTGCTATGTTAAGCCATTGAGGTTTTGGGGTTATTTGTAGTAATAGCATAACCCAATTTTTCTAATAATTGTGTTTTTTGCTGAACAAATTTAAATGATCAAATTGCTTTTTTCTAATTTATTTTGTGCATATAGATTCAAAAAGAATTTTGAAAAAGTAGGTTTAAAAAGTGGATTTAAAATTATTATTGTAGTATATAGTTGACATATATTATTATATTAGTTTCAGGTGTACAACATAATGAAAAAGTAGATTTTTGATGTGTACCATTTTATGGGGAAAAAGCTTGGCTAGCACTTAGAAATCTATGGGAAAAAATAGAAAAAGGTGAAAAATATTATTGTCTAACAAAAAGAAAAGAATTTAGCTTAAGTCCATCTCGTCTCATTTTTAGACATTAATAGGCTAATAGAAAAATCACAGAACTGAGTGATGTGTATTCTAACATGTGACACCCAAGTGAGAAGTTTATAGGTAATTTGAAAGATGCTACAAAAATCAGAATGTGTAGGGATGTTGCAGATTCTCTCTTTGGAAATAGTGTTGGCACCTCTGTAGTAAGAACCGTAACTGGCTTTTTGTGAAGGTATCAAGTTCTGGAATCATTGGAGATCAGTTTTGAAGTAGGCCAAATTTATTATAATCCTCCTTATGGATTTTACTTTGTCTTTTTCCTTCCACATAGAAATTTTTACTTGGTAATCGAAAGGTACAAACTTCCAGTTATAAGAGAAATAAGTACTGGGGACATAATGTACAACATGGTGACTATAGCTAACACTGCTGTGTGATATACAGCAAAGTTGCTCCAAGGGTCAATCCTGAGAGTTCTCATCACAAGGAAAAAATATTGGGTTTTTTTTCTTTCTTCTTTTTGTATCTATATTAAATAATAGGTGTTAACTAAACTTATTATGGTGATCATTTCATGATATATGTAAATCATTATGCTGGACCTTTCAAACTTACACAGTGCTTTATGTAACTATATCTCAATAAAACTGGGAAGAAAAAAAAACGCTTTTACTCGGAATTTCTTTTGTGACTTGGAATTTGTAGCCAAGGATTAGGACTTGAGTTTTAAGATGGAAACCTTCCCTACTCCAGTTCCTTACCTCATCTCCTTCCAAAGGAGCTCCTAGGATCTCTTCAAAGAGTGGGGACAGGAGTGAGCATCTTGCTATTGCTGCTTCTGTGTGAAGTCAAAAAGGCTGACTATTCTGGATATAAAATGAATGTTGTTAAGTCTCCCTACTGATGACGATTGTGCAGAGCTTGGGTAATATGTAAGTTTGAGTTCAATCATTTGTAAACACAAATCTAGGACAGCACAAGAATTACATGATCAGGAGCACCTGGGTGGCTCAGTCAGTTAAGCGTCTGACTTCGGCTCAGGTCATGATCTCAACAGTTCGTGGGTTCGAGCCCTGCGTTGGGCTCGTGCTGACAGCTAGCTCAGAGCCTGGAGCCTGTTTCAGATTCTGTGTCTCCCTCTCTCTCTGACCCTCCCCTGCTCACACTGTCTCTCTCTCAGAAATAAATAAAACATTAAAATTAAAAAAAAAAAAGAATTACGTGATCAAGGTAGCTATCTATCGAATGACAGTATAAACACTTCTGTTGTTTTTAAGAAGCAAAAGGTTAAGTAGGATGTTACCAATGGAGAAATGTTAAAAAAAAAACAAAAAAAAAAAACAACTATAGAGCAATTGTAACGTTTGTGTACAGGGTCCTTTTTGAGAAAAAGAAGTGCAGTTCTTCATCTGATGAATATCCATTTCTGGTCTTGTGAGGAACATTAGCAGAGCCAATCTATAGGAAGTCATGTGGCCTTATGACCATTACCATAAGGGTAACTATTGCTCTTCTTAAAAAGGAACCACAGGGGCGCCTGGGTGGCTTAGTCGGTTGGGCGTCCGACTTTCGCTTAGGTCATGATCTCGCGGTTCGTGGGTTCGAGCCCCGCGTCGGGCTCTGTGCTGACTGCCAGCTCGGAGCCTGGAGCCTGTTTCAGTCTGTGACTCCCTCTCTCTTTGACCCTCCCCTGTTCACGCTGTCTCTCTCTCTCCTAGAAATAAATAAAACATTTTAAAAAACAAAAAAAGGAACCACAAAAATGGTGGAGTCCTTCCTAGTAATTCACATGATAGCAGGAAAATTATAATCTAAAAATGCAAATATTTTGTCAGTAATTTTTTATTTAAAACAATTTTTAATGTTTATTTATTTATTTTGAGAGAGTGTGTGTGTGAGTGCATGAGTGAGAAGGGGAGGGGCAAAGAGGGAGGGAGAGAGAGACTCCCAAGCAGACTCCATGCGGCCAGGGCAGAACCCAATGAGGGCCTCAAACTTATGAAACTGTGAGATCGTGACTTGAGCCAAAATCAAGAATTGGATGCTTAACTGACTGAATCACCCAAGTGCTCCTTGTCAATAATTTTTTTAAAATAGAAGCAACATGGTGCCATTTAAAAAAATTTTTTTTAAATTTATTTCTGAGAGAGAGAGAGACAGCGTGAGCAGCGGAGTCTTAGAGAGAGAGGGAGAAACAGAATCTGAAGCAGGCTCCAGGCTCTGAACTAGCTGTTAGCCCAGAGCCCGAAGTGGGGCTGGAACCCACAAACCATGAGATCATGACCTGAGTCAAAGCCAGACGCTCAATCGACTGAGCCACCCAGGTGCCCCTATTGTCAATAATTTTTGAAGTCCAAACATTTTTTTTGGTATTGAAACAGTTTGATTTACTGAATTTATTCTCTTTTATTTTTTATTGTTGTAAAAGTAATATTTTAAATATTTAAAGCAACAAAAAGTTAAGATTTTTAAAATGTTTTTGTGTTCTGTTCTTGTATTTGTTCATATGTATACTTATTTTTAGATGAATGTACAAAAAATTTGTATTTTTTCTTCATGTTTATCATAAAGATTTTCCAGGGTTACTTAATCTTTATAATTATAGTTTCCAATGGCTAGACAGCAATGGTAGAGTACATTTACCTCAATGTATGTAACTGTGGTAGACATTTAGACTGTCTCCAATGTTGTGCTAGATAGGAAACTTCAATAACCATCTCACAAATGACTAAAATTTGTTTAACATTCTCTAAGCTCAACTCCCCATGGGCTCCATACACTGACTTATCCACCATAAATTATTGTGAGACTAGGCCACATATGACTATTATCTCCCCATCAAAGTTGACTATTCCTATGCTCTTTTTCTTTGGTCCTGTGTTTTGACAAGAGCTTGAAAACAGCATGGATATACCTAGAGGGTATTATGCTAAGTGAAATAAGCCAAACATAGATGGACAAATATTGTATGCTTTCACTTACATGTGGAATTGAAAACAACAAATAAACAAAAATGACGAAGAGAGAAACAGACTCATAAATACAGAGAACAAACTGGTGGTTGCCAAAAGGGTGAAGGATGGGAGGAGGGGTGAAATGGGTGAAGGGGATTAAGAGGTGCAGACTTCCAGTTATAAAATTATTAAGTCATGAGAATGAAAAGTACAGCCTAGAAAATATAGTCAATAATATCACAATACTCTTAACATGGCGAGCATTTCATAATGTATATAGTTGTCAAATCACTACATTATACACTTTGAAAACTAATTTAGTGTTATATTGCAATTATACTTGAATTTTTAAAGCAGAGCCTTCATATACTAATTTAAGCTAAGATACCTGTACTAGTCAGCTTCTACTAGGCAAGTTACTCTAACAAGTAAGCCCCACATCTCAGGGACCTCCAATAACAAAAGTTCACTTTCACTTGTTTTACTTTTGATGAGGAAATAGATTTAGTCTCTCTTCTTTTTTAAAAAGGCAGAGAATGAATGTGCACTAAGAGAAAGAACATTGCTTATCTGATCCTCAAGGAAATGATCTTACCTAGTTTGTGTCTCAGGACTGTGTACAAAATAATTAAAGATACTGTTAGGGGGTTCAGACAAATGGGGTCACCTGCACTTTGTGTTCTTTGAGGAGCAAGAATAGCATGGCTATTCCTTCTTTCCTCTTTTTCCCTCCATACTGAGGTGACCTCAGGGGTCCAGCAGCCCTGGACATGCTCCAGATCCACTGTGGAATCCTACCCCAGGAGAGGATACTGGTATGAATGAGCTCAACTTGTATCAGTGGAATAATATGAGCTATCTAGGAGCCTACTTACAGCGTTTAATATTTTTTTCCATTTTCCCGGCTTATAATATAAATAAGAATACAATATAAAATAATGGGAAAATTTTGTCAAGAGTTAGATAAAGCTGGCATCACATACCACAATAACCAGGGGAATAGGAACTATTTTCATAGTTTACATATTACAGCAACACAAAGGTATTGAGGAATTACAACACAAAAACAATTTGAGGAATTACTTGAAAGACACCTATCACTGTGCAGATTTCTTGTCTGTCTCTTTCTTTTCTCCATTTGTTTTATGAGCTTCAGGGGGAAAAAAGAACAACAACAATACAGGTGCCTTTTCTTCTCTGTTGCCCCAGGCCTCATGGAAAAGCCTCTCATTGACTCTGTGGGACAGAAGAACCATATCTAGGTGCTTCCTCCCCAAGTGGAGGTGTTGATGAACAGCAGTGGATATGAGCAATCCTGTCTGCTGGGCTTGGTCTGCATGGTGTGACTAGGAGCTGGGGGGTTTGAGGCCCTAAGGGAGGGTGAGCACTGGGGGAAATGAGCTGAAGCTTCCAGACCTTGGCCAGTGCACTGAAGGAGGCTGAATGTAGTAGTGATGCTGTTGGGACTTTCCTGGGGAAAGACTGAACCTGACATCTCTTTTCTCTAGTTTGTAGGTCATAGACTTGCACAGCATTTGCACACCATGAATCATTTAGGCAACTGAAGAGAAGATAGCCATCACAAACCACATGCTTCGAAAACAAGGTGGGGTGAGTCACCTGGGTGACTCATTTGGTTAAGTGTCTGGCTTTGGCTCAGGTCCTGATCTCATGGTTCATGAGTTTGAGCCCTGCATTGGGCTCTATGCTGACAACTCAAAGCCTGAAGCCTGCTTTGGATTCTGTGTCTTCTTCTCTCTCTACCCCTCTCCCACTCACACTATGTGTCTCTCTCTCTATCAAAAATACACATTTTAAAAAATTAAACAAAAACAACAAGGTATCCAGTCACAAGATTTCCTTATAGTCTAAGATATTTTAATAAATTAGAATGTGTTAAATATAGATGCCTTCCATATCTAAACACAGGGAATAAAAGGAACCTGGGTCTCCCAACTGTCCTTGCTGGCCAGGGATAGGTAGGCAACAGCTTCTACAGTCTCTCAAAATGTATTTCAAACCATCCTTGGATTCCTGTGTCAAGTGCAACATCTTTATGATTTCATCTGCGGTTTCGTACTGTGAATTTAATTTGCCAATGTTTTATTTGAGATCTGTGCTTTCATAAATGTGACTGGGTTGTAAATGTTTTGCACTGTACTCACCTAGGAAGCCACTGGGGTCTGGTGACTTTTGGGTGGTGACTTTTGATTTCTAGATCAGTTTCTTTAATGGCTATATGATCACTTGGGTTTTCTATTTCTTTTTTGAATAAAATTTTAATTCATATTTACATTTAATTTAGATGTATATATAACTTTATATTTTTATGGAAAGTTGGCCATTTCTTCCAAGCTTTTCAAGTTGAAATTACAAAAGTATGAAAAGTATTCATAGATTCTTACTGGAATTTTAAAAATCTTTATGGTATCCACTTTTGTGTTAATAATATTGTAATTTTGGTTTTTTCTCTTTGTTTAGATGAGTCTGGCTGGATGTTTGTCCTACTTAGTATTTTCAAAGGTAAGCTTTGGGTTTTTTTTGATCTCTATTATATATTTGTTTCCTATTTCATCAATTCCTGCTCTTATCTTTTTATTTCATTTTATTAAAAAGATTTTTAATATTTATTTATTTTTGAGAGAGAGAGAGAAAAATAAGAGAGAGAGAAAGAGTGCGAGTGGGGAGGGGCAGAGAGATGTAGACACAGAATCTGAAGCAGCCTCCAGGCTCTGAGCTCTCAGCACAGAGCCCAATGCGGGACTTGAACCCACCAACCATGAGATCATCACTTGAACCAAAGTCAGATGCTTAACCAACTAAGCCACCCAGGTGCCCCTCCTACTCTTATCTTATGACATCTTTAGGTTTACTTTATTGTTCTTCAAGCATTTGAATTGAGCAATTAGTCCACTGACATGGATTCATTTTTTTTAAAAAATTTTAATACCTACTTGAAGGCAAAAAATATTCCTTTATGTATCACTTTTAATACACATTGAAGTACTTTCACTTCCATCCTAAATACTTTATAATTCTAATTAAGACTTCTCTTACCCTGGAGTTATAGAAGAATACCATTTTAGTGTTTCAAATATATTTATTTAAATAACCTTTAAATGTGGATTTCTAAAATAGCTGCCAATTTGTCAGAAAAAATTCTCTGCCATTTATGAACATTTCTTTTTAGCCTAGTGTGTGTGTGTGTGTGTGTGTGTGTGTGTGTGTTGTGTTTCCAAATCTTTGATGTGTACTTGAAAAGAATTTCTTCCTTGGGTAAATGATATTTATATTTACTTATAATATTAGACCCAGCTCTTAAATTTTATTGCTAATTCATATATAAATAGCCTACTTAACTTCTCTTGACTTATTTATTAATTTCCCAGACACACATGCCATATATCCTGCTAAAATTACAAATTTGTCCATTTCTCTTCGTAATTTGGAACACTTCTGCTTTTTAAAAATTTTTTAATATTTATTTTTATTTTTGAGAGAGATATAGAGTGTGAGCAGGAGAGTGGCAGAGAGAGAGGGAGACACAGAATCTGAAGCAGGCTCCAGGCTCTGAGCTGTCGGCACAGAGTCTGATGCGGGGCTCGAACTCATGAATTGCGAGATCATGACCTGAGCTGAAGTCGGATGCTCGGCTGACTGAGCCATCCAAGTGCCCCTGAACACTTTTGATTTTGAGGAGGGCAGCTCTGTTGGTTCGTGATTGCTGTATCTTTTTGATGGATCATACTTTATATTTTACAGATATGTATGCTGTCATTGTCAGAAATGACTTATCTTTCAAACATTGTATTTCAATTTCAGTGTTGTCTCAGAGCCTGGATGAGAAGGTCAACCCCATTTATTCATGACATTTAGCAGAAGAGGGGCAGCATTTGCTTTAGGCCACACTTGGCCCTGAAAATGTTTTCCCAGAGCGTCCCAGGCAGCAGAGTTTGAGGCAGGTGCTGTCACTGAATGACTTCACTCTTTTTTTTTTTAATTTAAAAAGTTTTTAATGTTTATTCACTTTTGAGAGAGAAAGAGTCAGAGTGTGAGTGGGGAAAGGGCAGAAAGAGGGGGAGACACAGAATCCAAAACAGGCTCCAGGCCCTGAGCTGTCAGCACAGAGCCTGTCGTGGGGTTCGAACCCACAGACCATGAGATCATGACCTGAGCTGAAGTCGGACACTTAACCAACTGAGCCACCCAGGCGCCCCATGAATGACCTCACTCTTGACATGCATATGTCTCACTATAAATGCGGAGGCTCCAATAGGTTTCTGAAACAAATCAAACATTGAGCTGTTGGCGACCCCACGCCCTTCCAGGATCAGAGCAGCCACACCGTGAGGACCGGCTCCTCACAGGCCCACAGCTTGGTTGCTCCTCACAACCACCATTGGTGGAACCAGAAAATATCAGGTTTGGTTTCCCTTGCCAATCCCTCCAACCAGTGCTACTATGATCATGCTGGCCTGGTGACGCAGGGATCATTTTCTTGGGAGCTGATAAGATTCATTTTGTGAGCCCATCTCCTTCACTCCAGGGAAAAAGGAAACCAAGTCGGCTGGAGACTGATTTGGTGCCAGCTGCTGTGTTTGCTAGAGCAGGGACTGGGACAGAGGTCCCGTGGGGGCACTGCAAGTCCAGTGGGGAATGGCCTGGGATTTGTTACTTCCAGTACTGACATGTGGAACATCTCTCAACTGATCTGTGACCACTCAGCAAGCATCTTGGAGAGCTGGTTCTGATGGAAACAAGGACACCACCAAGCATAATGCAGATGGAGCATCTTCAAATGAAATAATGATTTTATTTTTCCTACAAAAAAATAAAAAGTTTATTTTTATAAGGTATACTTCAGGCCAAAAAAAAAAAAAAAAAAGGAGTGGAAGCAGATACTTCTTGAGTGTACTTGATTTTGGTATCATGCTGCCTTGCACAGGGTTCTTCTTTTTTATTTATTTTTAATTTTTTTAACATTTATTTCTTTTTGAGAGACAGAGACAGAGGACGACTGCGGGAGGGGCAGAGAGAGAGAAACAGAGAGAACAGGAGAGGGGTAGAGAGAGAGGGAGACACAGAATCTGAAGCAGGCTCCAGGTTCTGAGCAGAGCCTGACACGGGGCTTGAACCCATGAACCATGAGATCATGACCTGTGCCAAAGTCAGACACTTAACCAATTGAGGAGCCACCCAGGCACCCCACACTGGATTCTTCTAAGAGCAGACCCTGAGAGAAGTTTTTAAGTCCAGGATTCATTTGGGCAGGGTAGGAAATGCCAGGAGTGTGGGCGTGATAATTAAGGAAGGGAGGCAACCAAGAGGGTAAATACTAGCAAGCCAGTAACCACAGTGCACGACTGGAGCATAATCCCAGGAAAATGGAGAAAAATCTAGGGACGTGGTATGAAATTCACATCTTCTGTCCATCTGAGGGAAAGACTGTGGACTAAGAGCAGCCTATGGAGGGAGGCTGGGGTGTTCATTGTTCGGCACCGGGGGCCTGGTGCACATATGCTCTCGTGTCCAGAATAAAGCCCTTGGGCACAGAGAAGCAGGTACCTGTCCCTGGAAGTGAGCTGGAAGTGTGCTGAGTGCAGCCAAAGGGCCTGAGGGCTCTGCTCCTGGTGATCTGGGCCCAGGCTCAGGAGACCTGCAGAAACACCCTGTGATGGACACAACAGGCACTTGAGGATTGTTTCCATATCTCTTTTCTTCTCTGAAGAAGTGTCTCTCTAAAGGCTGGGTTTCTGTGCCCTGGTATAGGGCCACCTTTATTAACTTCTGCCCAGTCCACATTACCAGGGACCGGTCTGCCCACCCTCTGTGCTTCCTATGCAAGACCCACAGATGAATGTACTGCAGACCTTGTGGACAGAAGATGAGGGTCTAGTGCAAGGTCAGGGGGACAAGGAGGCAGCTACAGAGCAGAGTTTCCACTGAGGATGCACAACATTGAGGGGACAGCCGAGCAGGGAAGCCAGAGCCATAAAAACAGGCATTCTAGTGGTGGGAATGGCGTGAACAACAACAGCAACAAAAAAAAGACAGGGGAATTATATGCCCTTTGCCCAGAGCATACAGAGAGGCACCAGGGGTGGTCTGCAGCAGAGGGAGACCGTGCCCAGGAACATGGCCAGGCCTCGTTGCTGAAGGGTCGTGGGCAAACTTACATGTGAGAAAGATTATTCAGGGCTGCAGTGTGCAGATAGAGTGGAGGCGCAAGGCCATCCTATCCAGTCAGGTCACGACTCCTGATGCCTGGAGTGTGTGGGTGGGGGAGCCTCACCGATCTCTCTAGTCTTGGCTGAAGTCTAAACTTTGCAAACACGCTCCCTGGAGCGTGCCTAGGTCCAAAGGCTGGTACTCCAGCCTGAGCCCTAGAGCTTAGAGCCTCCACTCTGGTTGTTCTTAGTCGGCCCTTCTCACGGCGGGGAGGGGGTTCTAATGCCCCTGAGATGTGCCCACACAGAGCCTGTACCCCATCCTCTAGACCATGGCTCTGGTCCCCAGGGCTGGAAGTCCCTTGCTCACAGACCTCTGAGTCGGCTTCTTCCCCACACAGCCAGCCCCAGGCCTGCTAGCTGGCCCCAAAGGCAGGGGCTGTTCACAGGCCAGGGTGCCCACAGACGTGCGTGCACTTCCCCCGGGGGTGGGGGGTAAGACGGAAGGAGGTGGGAGGAAGAGATGAAAACAGGCCTCCATTGTACCCTTGCCCAAGCCTTGCCCACGGGAAGGGTGGGCTTGCCTCAGGGCTGGGGGGCAGGAGCCTGTGAGTACCTGGGTTCCAGCCCCACTTGCCTGTTCCCAACCATTGCTGTACCGCTTTGCACCTGTTTTATCCGCAGGCTTTGGGCTAAGACACAGTCTGAATAACCACTCCGAGGCGGGACAAAATGCATTTGCAAAACCACTGGCCTAAATAAACTTCCCTGGCTTTTCTAAGTAGAAAATCCAATTTGAAAAGGTTTAGCAAGAGCTGAATCGGAAATGTCATCAAAGCATCTGCCACCCCTGCATTTCTCCAGCCACGGCTGGATCTTTATCAACAAAGTGAGGCTTTGTCTCCTCCACATTTCTGAAACATTTTGAGAAGCTTTTGATCTCGTGGTCGCCACCTCTCACTCCGATTTCTTGTCCCCTTGAATTCCCGATGGCTTTCACAGTTTGTCTTCTGTGGTGATTCTCTCTCTGGTTTTTTGGTTTTCTTCCTCCGTGTTGACTTCAAGTTGGGACAAAGCCCTTTTTCCTTCTAGTCCCCAGGCAACTGCAATCCAGGCTTCTGTGTGGGTGGAGATCGGGGTGACATGAGGGCACAGCAAGCCAGAGGCAGATGCAGGTGTTCTTTGGCCACTGGACCACCCCAGAGGGGATTACGCCTTCTCTGGCATCCTCTTCAGGGTCTTGACTGTTGCCACAACGCTCAGAGCCCCATTCTGCCCCAAACTCCTCACATCTCCTGCCTTCTTCCTATTTGCTAGTTTCTTTCTTGTCTTTTTATAAGTTTTATTTAGTTTGAGAGATAGAGAGCAAACGGGGGAGGGGAGAGAGAGGAGAGAGAGAATCCCAGACAGGCTCTGCACTGTTGGCAGAGTCTGATACAGGGCTCATTCCCACTAACCTTGATCTTGACCTGAGCCGAAGTTAGGAGTTGGACACTTAACTTACTGAGCCACGCAGGCACCCTTCTTTTTTGTATTTTTAATTCTTTAGAACAAACCAGCTGTATTTTACCTTAAACACAATGGCGGCTCCTCTCTGAGAATTGCATTGGCTTATCCCTGGAACATGATGTGTAGATTTCTCCACATAATATTTCTTTCTGTTTGTGGGGCCTTAGGCTTCATGCTGGCCACTGGGCTGGTTAATCCCCCAGTGCCCATCACCCTCTCCTGATGCTGGCATCCCCTGCCAATCCTCCTTCTTTGCCCAATCCACCATCTGGAGAGGCCCATTCCTTAGCATCGATTTGCTCCAGGGACCTGGAGTTTATAAGTCGAGCCCTTTCTCTTCTGCTTAGAAAAAGTAATTAAAAACTAAACCTGGTTATATATATGTAGAATGGAATATTATTCAGCCATAAAAAGAAGTAAATCCTGTCATTTGTCAACATGGACAGACTTTGAGGACATTATGCTCAAGTGACATAAGTCAGGCAGAGAAAGACAAATACTGTATGATCTCACTCATATGAGGAATCTAAACAACAACAATAACAACAGCAACACCAGACTCAGAAAGAGAGATCAGAGGTGTGGTTGCCAGAGGCAGGGATGTAGGGCTGGGAAAGGGGAGAGGGGGTCAGAAGGTCCCAACTTGCAGTCATAAGATAAGTAAGTCCTGGGGATGTAATAGAGCCCATGATGACCATAGTTAGCACTGCTGTGCGATATATTTCAAAGTTGCAAAGAGAATAGATCCAAGCATGACAAAGAGAAAAACTGTGTTTTTGGTAACTACATGAAAAGACAGATTAAATTTATTGTTAATTATTTTGCAGTCTCCATAGATCAAGTAAGATCCCGTACACCTTAAACTTATATAGTGCTATAAATTATATCTCAATGAAATTGAAAAACAAAGTGAAACCTAAGGTTGAAGACCATTTTTTGGAGCCCAAGGCAATGTATCTAGAAGGGTCCAGAATGAGGATGGGGCCAGGTGGCTTCAAAGCCTTCCAGGTAAATTTCAGCCCTTACCAGAATCTCAGCAGGAAAGGTACCTAGAAGGAATCGCCAATCTGCTGTACAAATGCTAGAACAGCTCCAGTTCTTCTTTTTGCCTTTTCTGAAATCTCTCCTACCTTTCATCTGTTCCTTACAACCTCTCTGTTCCTTCTTCCTTCCAGGGAAAGCTGTCTCCTGTACTTGCTCATGCTCATTCACAGTGACACACATTTACTGTGTGTGCATCCTAAGTGTTACCGACAGCCATCCTGCGTGTGAGCACCAGGCGCGTGAGTCCCCATTCTCTGTAGCTCATCCTTAGAACCCCTGGAGCCACCCTGTTCGTCACCATAGTGCTGGCCCGAGGGATAGTCCTGTCCCCAGGGAGCTCTGCCATTGCATCCTGAGCCTGAGCACCAGGCAGCCTCTGGGGTCTTGGCAAAACGCGCTCCTCATAAGCCCCTGAGTTGCTGATTCGTCCTTCCCTCCTGGGAACTTGTTTGCTTCAACACAGCACAGGAAGCCACAAAAGCATGGAGCCAGGGGTGGGGAGAGAGGGGGGCAGGGTATTCTCTGGGTCACTGAGTGAACCCAAAAGGCCAGCGGGGAGACTGGTGACACCCACATCACTCCCACGTCAGAGCCCTCCGAGCTTGGCTCTTATGCCCTGGCTCTGATGACTACAAGTCTGCTTTCTCCCCAGGCTCTGCTTCCCACACAGCTCCCAGAATTGGTAGCTGGAGCTCTCCTTTGCTTCCTGTGCCTAATCATTGGCTCTGGGAACATGCCTGAGGCCGTGTCCTTGGACTAACATTCCACTCTGTTCTTTCCTTGTTCCCTTTGACCCCCTTTCCAAGACCATTTCGATGCTACCCTAACTGATTATTCTGGCTCCCAGATTTCTCCTCCCCAGTCTGTCAGTGGTAAACATCCCACTGACCAGTGATTCTTCGTAGTACACACCTCATCATAGACTTGTATCTAGAAGGTGTTTCAAAACAGAACGAAACTAGACATTTTGAACCTACCTTTCTCTGGCTCAGAAATTTTCAATGTCTTCCCCTAGTCAATCAAAGACCCTATAAATCAAACAGACCTCCAGCAATATGATTTCAATGTAACTTTCTCTCTCTGGGAAGCTTTGTTGTAGTTAACTTGGTGGTAGAACATTTTGTTGCAGAAAACTGGACGTGGAAAGCATCTAGAACAGTGCCTGACCTGAGTAACAGCCAACTAAGTGTTAGCACAGGTCCACAATCCCTTGTATGAAAGCCCCAGGGCCCAGTGTGTTTCAGAATTCAGAATTTTCACATTTTGGAGAAGAAACATGGTGAATATGCCATATATTAAATAAATCTTAGGACAGGGTCTGGGGCTGCCCCCCCATACTCGAAAATGTTAATATATCTACAGAGAAATGTATGGGGATTCATACAAAGTAGGATGCACAAAGATTAAAAATTGCCTCATGTTGATTCAGGTCAGGTTTTGCCACTAAATGAAGTATGAAAAACTTTTGTTGTTTCAGTGCTTTGTGAATTTCAGACAAGCAGCAAAAGCACCCCGGACCCGACCTGTTACTATCGCTGTGAGCTAGGCTGAGGCAGCACGGCCTCAGAGCGGGGCATCGGCTGGGGCTTGAGGGGTGGCACGCCCTAGATAATGGAGGTAGGGGTCAAGAGATATTCTGGGCAGGGGGCCTAGAGGAGCAGAGGGCAGAGGCAGGGCAACCTCTCATTGGGCAAGAGCCATATGCCGGGGACCAGGAAGGCGCACCAGAAGGCACATTGTCTTGGGTTACCAGGGTTACTCTGGGAAGTATAAACATTTGGCACAACCAGGCCCTGCTGGGAGATGCCTGCTGTGTAAGAGACGGGTTGCTCTTCAGAGCCAGAGTCTTGGAGTGTCACTTGGCCATTTACCCTTTGATTAATTCACAGAGTGGTTGGATCTTTCCCATTTACATTAAGAGGACTGGGCTGAGGGTGAAGTCACTCACCGGCAAGACACGACGAGGCCACAAATGGAGCTGCTGGTGACAGCTCTGGGAAAGCCTCATCTTGCCAATGGCCAGACCCTCCCTCCCTGGGTGTCCGACGCCATCTGCATCTGCTGAGTTTTATGAATGCCCACACCGGCTTTTCTTCAGTCCCAGGTCACATGGCCCATGCTCTGAATATCGTTTTAGTTATTAGGAGATACATCATTTTGAAATATGACATTATAAATTAAAGTCAGTCTTTTCATTTGGACTTAGGTTTTACCTTATTCCCAAATTGTCTTTACATCTATTTTCATATTTCATTCTGGCAGAAAGTTCTAAAGAACAGCTTGCCTTCACCTCCACCCCGCCTTCTGCTCAAAGAGAGGCAAAAAGCCTTTTGTGTTCATACGAGTCTGGACAGGCCACCGGAGCTCCCATGAGGGCCCATGAGGGGGCGCGGGAACCCCAGAGCCTCTGCCAGCAGAGGACACGCACATCTGGAAGGAAGGTAGGTTGGGGAGGGGAGTGCTGGTCACATCCAATAGATGGTGCGTTTTGGTGACTGTACAATATGGTCTCTAGCTCTTCTACCTTATATGGGTACTTACTTGGCACTTCAAAAAATGCATATGCTGCTTCTCATTCGCAGCAGAGCTAGTAATGCAAATACGTGGGTTGCTGACAAAAGCCACTAACATTCATAACTTTAAGACTAATAACAACTTTAATATGTGAGTGCGGCTGAACTCTCAGCAACAATTAGAGCAAACGCACGAGAAGAGAGGCTGGGAAGCCAGAGCACATTCATCTGCAGGTTACCATGTTCTGAATGATACGGTGTCACAGCCCATCAGGGACCTCTTGGAAGGCGGGGGAGAAGGAACAGAGTTCTAACTTGGGGTGCTGGCTGCATATTGGAATCACCCAGAGATAAACAATACCAATAACAACATAACATCAAACAAAACACTGATGACTGGGCACTACCTTCCAGAGACTGTCATTTAGTAATGAATAGTAACTATATTGTGATTTAACAATCAGTTTGGGGTGCATCCCCCAAATGGAAAAACATAAGTACTTTCTAGTTCTAACACACCACCAGTGTAGAGAAACTATTCTTAATTTTATTTTCTTGACAAAGTGAAGTCCAGATGTGGTTTGTTCCAGGGTTAATGAACGAGCCTGGGCTCGAAGGGAAAGTTTGGAGTAAATGAGAAATTAAAACTCAAGGTCTGATTTGCCAGCACTCTTAGAGGGTCACTGGCCAGCTGTGTTTGCCTGGGACTGGGGGGCTTTTTGGGACTTGAGACCTTCAGTTTTCAAATAAGTCGCCCTACCAGATCTCCCTGAATAAGAATGATAACCTTACCATCCCACCAGATGGTGCAGCTGCTGCTGAGAGCAATCTCCCTTTGCATGTGTGCCATCTCTTGGTTCATGAATGTGTTTGAATCTACATGAACTTGCTAGATCCTTGCTACCACCCCGCCAGAGGTATAGATTCCTAATGCAGGCAACACCACACTCATTTTACAGATGAGGACACTGCCACTAAATGACTCTGCCAAAATGGAGATGGCACATAGACTCAGGTCTTTTGATTTCGACAACATTTTCTTTCCACTGAGTCATGACCTCCAAGACTCTGTACCACTCTAGCAGTCTGCTCTTAAGTCATAAAGCATCTAATGTTGGCTTCATGCCACCCCCAAATGGAAAAACCAACCACAAGCTTCCTTTTTACCTAGAACTGTATAATCCAGTGGGACTCTAATGAAAGTTATTGCATTTGTAGGTGAGAAAGCATGTTGGAAACATGGATGTCTTTGTAGGAAGAAGTGGTCTCTGACTCTCTCAGACTGAGGAGGGACAGCTGTTATGAAAGAAGCATCTTCAAGTTGTCCTAGTTGTAGAATTTGTTCCACTGGTTACTTTTCCTCTTCTCCTTCTTAGAATGTCAGCTTCTTGAGGGCACAGTCTGGCTTGCTTATGGTTTTATTCACAGTGCACAGAATGTAGGGTGATGCAAGGTCGTGTTTGGCAATATCTTCTAAGAGCACTCAGCTCAGACCATGTCTGACGGGATCTCGAATGCCATCTCCCTAGTCCTACTGGGGCAGAAGCCTCAAGTCCTTCCAGAATTTACCTTCTACCCAGGGTAATCCAGTGAGACTGGTGAGGTCATAGGTTATTTACACAAAGATGCTCTTGATGTTCTTGGGAGAATGCCTCTCAGTCATTGGCTCCACCTTAGATGCACCATTTCTCAAATACTTATGTTACCTTAAAATGGGGTCCTTCCCCTAGAGTGGGGAGAGGCTTTCTGTTCATCTCTCAGTGAAATCTGCCATCCAAATAGCACAGCAACCAGAGGCCAAGCTGTTAGTGTAACAGTCTTTTGTCCCTACCTCTGTCGGCTTTCTTCCACTCACTCTTTATAGCTATCACAGCACCCTCAAGAAATATTTTCTTGAGATACTTATATGGCTGAAGATTTTATAATCAGAAGTTCCTGCTGACATTTTTGTGGGTCAACGTGATGGTGTGCGTCTCTTCATGCAATAGATGTGTTTCTGGAAATGTGTCTGTAAAACTTTAAAAGTGTACCGTTTCCCCAGTAGCTGATCATTTCTGAACTCTCCCTTTGCTGCCTTCCCCCCGCCCCCCAGATCTATAAAAGAGACACAAGAGAAGCCTGCTGCAGAAGGAGTCTTGAAAGGGAAGAAGGGAAGGATGCTAAGGCTTGCTAAACCTCAGCTGCACAGTGTCCCTGGCAGGCAACTGTGCAGACAATGAGGTTGAGTTGGCTCACTACGTCCCTCCTCTGGTTCATCCCGGGAGGGCAGTGGGGAGTCTTTGGGCATTCACATCTTGTGGGGCCAATAAAATTTGCTCAGACCAGCCCTGGGGGAAAGGCTGCTCAGGCCACAGAGGGAAGGGACTCCAAGGAGCTGAGACAATGAAGAACCAGGAGAGGGGAATGGCCCCTGTGCTCAGAGCATCCTGGCCTGTCCTGGGCCATGGTCCCTCCAGTTATGTGCTCTCCACCTGCTGGGCACACCCTCTCTGTGTGCTGGGTGCTTTGTCCCAGACCAGGCAGCTCTAGTTCCAGGATGGGACTGGTAAAGTGCCCATGCCTCATGATCCGTGTCTGAATTGCACAACCCAAAACCAGACGGGAGGAACAGCAGGAGGTGAAGAAGGCGGTTCTGCCACCATCACGCTAGCACAAAGCTTGGATCACAGTATGCAGGTAGGCAGCGCCATTGAGGTTCCCAGATCCTTAGTCAGTGTAATCTTTAAGCCCTAGCACTGCGGGAGTTGAGGGTGAAGGCATTCCACCGCCCCCACCCGCCCGCCCCTGTGAATGATTACTTTCTCCCCAGACTGCTGAAAACAAGGAGAAGACAGAGTTCTGGGATCCTAGAGAAGGAATGGGGATAGGGCTAATAAGTAAAGAGAATGAGAGGGTGTAGAGAGAACAGGGGTGGTGGGAAGAGTTATAAGGAACAGTGGAAGAGAGAGGAGGGAAAACACACACAACGCTGTGGGCAGACTCATACGTTTCCCAAAAATCCTGCTGTATAGGCCTCTGAAATTCTCTGCCAGGCCACCCTGTCAGATGGCAGAGAGAGTCTGGGGACCCCGTTATCCTTTCTGACAGAAGTGTGCTGGCTTGGGAAAGCCATTAACAGCCTCAGCCTCCTGGGGGACAGTTGTGCACAGTGGTGACATGTTCCTAAGCTCCAGACTTAGCATCCGCAGGGACTTAGGCTGGGTAAAAATCTGACAATTCAGCATTTTCAGTAATGCTCAGGAGTAAAAAGGAATTGGTCACAGGTGGTTTCTGATGGTTTTCTGTTTTGTGTTTGGGTCACTAATTGGCAGGTTCCTTTAACTTAGGGAACTCTCTTCTTCCATTCAGTGTTTTGGGCACTACCACAAGGCTGTAGATGCTGTTCCTGAAAGGTGGTGATGGTGGTTGGGGGTCAGGGATCTGTCCCTAGGAGAGTCACACAAGCCTGTGTTATCTCAGGTGACATTGGCTCTATTCTGATTCCTGGAAGTGAGAGCAGCTTCAGGCCCCTTGAGTCCAGGTTAGAGGTGCCTCAAACATTTCCTCATCCCAGTATCCAGGATGGCTGGGTTCATTTGCTTGCCCTGGACTTTTATAACCATAGACAAGGGTTGACATATGGACAAGGTGACCATTCTCCATAAACTTCAAGTTCTTCATGTGCAAGTTGGGGGTCATTTACCCTCACTGAATTGTTGTGAAAGGAGCTTCTGTATATGGCAAGGACAAAAAATGAGAAGAAAATGATACTTGTCCAAGCAATGATGTGTAGCTTTTCTTCCCTGTTCCAGGTTTGCCAGGGATCAGACAGAGTGAAGAGGATTTGCTAGCTCTGTTGGTGTCATGCCCAGACACCAGTAATAGGTGAGCATTCGGGTGCAGGGCCAAGGCCAGGCCCAAGCTGGGCAGTCAAGGGAAAACCTCATTGCAGAGGACACCCCCTTAAGTTATTAAGCATGTTGGGAGCAGCTTTAAAGGGTATCGAAGTCTCTGGAAGGCAGTCTGAGGGGAGTGGCATTTGTTACCCTTTTCTGTTTATGGCCCACAGAGGTGTTTGAGGACTGTTGCCTGCACAGCGGTCCCCCAGGGCTTTCCTGGAGACTCCAAGGGACAGAGTACTGCTTTTCTTGCCTGCACAGTTGTCCATTGGTCAGTGTGAGGGTTTGGAAAATGTCTTGGCTTTACACCTTTAAGGTAGCTCTGAGGATAGCCACTTTCTGTGTCCACTCTTGTTCTCAAGGCTATAAAAGGTTGGTCACCTGATGAGAAATTCACTTGGCAAGTAGGGTGATGCTCTCCAAAGACATCATACCTATAAGGTTTCACAAAAGTTCTGCAGACAAGTGAGAGAAAACAATTCCCTGAGGAAAACACAGGATTTCATCACATTACTGAAATATAACTCACCTTTTCTGTTACATTTCTATTATTACTTTTCTTTTACTCTGACCTCTTCAACTCTTTCCTACTTGTATTATATGCCTTGCTATAAGCTGCATCAAATCCCTTGGGAAGAGTGGCAGAGTGTACCTAAGTAAGTAAAGACTTTTCATGTCAGAACAGAAAATGCTGTATAACTAGGGGCTGCTATGTGATCCACTAACTTGAATAGCAACACAACTTAACCTGCCTAGGAGAAAGGCAGCATCATGTGATGGGAAGACCACAGGGTTTGAGGTCTAAAGTTTTTAATTTGAACCCCAAACCTTTAATTACAGAGGATGGTTGTCAAAGGTTGGCAAACTTTCTTTGTAATGTGCCAAAAAGTAAATATTTCCTGCTATGTAGGCTATGGAGTCTCTGTCCAGACTATTCAATGCTGCCATTGTAGTGCAAAAGGGGCCAGAGATAATGTGTAAACAAATAGGTGTGGCTGTGTCAATAAAACTTTATTTACAAAACCAGGCAGTGGGCCACATTTGGCCCGCAGGTTGTAATTTGCCAACGTCTGTTAAAAAGAGCCTTAGTTTTCTCACCAGATGTCTAGGGCATGTTGGTAAGACCTTGTCTTACAGCATTCTCGTTAGGATCAATTGAGCTAATGTATATGGAAACCTGGTAAATTCCCAAACCTCATGACATGTTAGTTTTTATTTATCTATGCTCCCTGACCCTTATGTTTTAGCTTTTACACTAAAATTCGGTATGATGAACAGGAACTGCCCATGGTAATTCATGGTAGCCAGTGGTACCAATGGGTTACTTGGCCAGTGAGCAGTGGGTTACCTACAGAGTGGTGGATTTTTAAGGAGCAGGCAAAAGTTGTGTCACCCATGGCTCACAGCCAGCAAATTGATAGGCCAAGAGACACTTTGGCTGGAGTAGCTTGGAGTGGGTGGCTGTGTAAGTGAAGAAGTTTTGAGGACTGTGGCATCATGTGCCAGACGGCCCAACCTAGTGGTAATCAGCTTGCCCCAGAGCAGATCCACATGGCTCTGAAGGCCTGCAGGGGCCTGGAGGTCCCAGCACCTTATATCTGTGAGTAGATGTGGCCATGTCTTCTGGGCATGTACTCAGTTTGCTGCATTAGGTAGGAACCCATAGCTTGCCTTTTCTGGGGAGGTCACTCTTGCTCATCCACTTACTCCACGGGGTTAGGCAGAGGTTTTCAGTGCCAGGCCTGAGATGCAGGATCTTGAGACTTCTTTGATGTTGCAAGAGCTAAAGTGGATGAAGGGGGTCCCAATGGGTGCCTGGAGCTCTAGGTGCAGAGTCCAGCTTTAACATAACAGATTCTTGTGGTCTCAGACAACTCAGTGCCTCTCTGGGCTGAATTCCTCACCTGTGTGATAACAATGCTCTAACTGAACCAGCATTCAAAAACAAGTGGTCTGCTCTGGCCTGAAGTCAGGTCTATTTGGTCTGCACAGGATTTATTTTTGCATTTGCATTTGCATTTTTTTATTGTGTTAAGAACGCATAACATAAAATCTATCATTTCAGTCACATTAAGTGTGCAATTTAGTGGCATTAAGTACATTCACACTGTTGTGCCACCATAATCACCATCCATTTCTAGAACATTTTCATCATCTCAAACAGAAACTCTGCCCCCATTAAATGCTAACCCCCATTTATGCAGGTCTCCAGGGCACTACACCCCTCACCGATCTGCATGAAGGGTTCTGATGGCATGTCTGGGTCTTGTGGGCAGTTGAGCTGATCAAACTGCCCTATCCTAACTCAGCCTCCCAATCATCTGTCTCAGGGTCACATACAGTATGTGTCAGTACACTGTCAGTGCCCTATACACTGTGGATCAGTGTGGGTTTCCCGATTGTCTGAGTGTGCTGGGTGCCCTTGACTTTAGAACATAACCTGCAGGAGTATTCAGGAATAAAGAGACATTATGTCTTCAACCCAATCTTAAACAGTTTAAGAAAACAGTAATATACCAAAAAGGGGGAGAGAGGATGATAAAGCAAGTGCAGTCAAATGGTAACATGTGGCATTTGGGAAATCTGGATGGAGTGTCCAGGAATCCTTTGAAGTGTTTTTGCAACTTGTCTGTAAGACTGAATTATTTCAAAATAGAAAGTTAAAAAATAAATACATGGATCCGTCCATAGAAAAGCCTGCCATGGATAGTTGTTTTGTTTTTTTTTTTTTTAAATGAAAGACTATATGCTGGCATATGAATAATTTCTTTTCTGGAAGGAAGCATAGATACTGTCAGCAATGATTATCCTGGAGAAGAGAGGTTTCATTTTTTATTTTGTGGCTTTTTATACCACTTGACTATTCTGATCATGTGCATATATTGCTTTTATATTAAAAGTGATATCAATAGAGATCACTTAAGTAAAGAAAATAGTGTCCGTTAAAAATGTTTTTTTCTGGGGAGCCTGGGTGGCTCAGTTGGTTAAGCATCCGACTTCAGCTCAGGTCATGATCTCACGGTTTGTGGGTTCGAGCCCCATGTCGGGCTCTGTGCTGACAGCTAGCTCAGAGCCTGGAGCCTGTTTCGGATTCTGTATCTTCCTCGCTCTCTGATCCTCCCCTGCTCATGCTCTCTCTCTCTCTCTCAGAAATAAATTTTAAAAATTTTTAAAAAACATTAAAAAATGTTTTTTCTTCATATTTCTCCTGATTAAAAAAATTGCCAGTACATGGAGGAGGGCACTTGTGGGGATGAGCACTGGGTGTTATATGGAAACCAACTTGACAATAAACTATCTGTAAAAAAAAAAAAAAAATTGCCAGTAAATGAAGGGTTTTGGGACTGAGCACAGCTATACAGCAGGTGAAGAGGGAAGGGAAAAAGGGTTGAAGGGAAACAAACATACACCCATAAACCTATCCTCTATGTCATTAAGGATATTTCCATGAGATTGGTTTTACTTGTGCTTGAATTTTAAAAAAAAATTGCTTCTTACTGGATTACCAGAAAATAGAATGGTTTTGGTGTAATTTAGTATAATATTTGTTTGAATTTTCTAAGGCACCGTTATGTCCTAGCTTCGTATTTTCTATGAACCCAAAGGACAGGGAAAGATGATGAACCGATTGTGCAGTTCTATGTGGAAAAATGAGTTCTTTACAATGGGAGATGAAAGGCCCAGTTAGGTCATTTTGTCCGATGTGGGCGAGAGCACTCCTGGACATTTGTGGACACTTTGTCTGGTTCCATTCTAAATGACTCAGCTAATGAGATTTCCATGACCTGCCTTTGGAAAAGTCTGCAAACCTACAGGGCTTCTAGATTAGGAAAAACTGCTCCTATTTCAATGAATTTTCTTGTGTTTCTGTGTCATTAACTGACAGTCCCTTTTCATTCTGTCATGATGGCTAGACCCTCAAAATATGACATTCTAAAAAAATTTTAATTCATATCTCTCTGACTTCGCCGTATTATAACTTTTTAAGTATTTTTATGGACACCTTGAAACTTCTTTGACATTCTAATTGCTTCTCCTTTTCCAGAGGGCTTAGAGATAGATTCAGAATTTTAGGAGACTTTAGTTGAAGTTCAGGGCCAGGTGCTACACCTAAATTTGAGCAAGACTTATGTAACTATTGGTATATTCTGGTGACAAAGGATCTGGGCACTGAAGGTCATCTGCCTCTCATGAGTTGCATGATCTTTAGCAGGTTACATGACCTTTATTTCCAAACCTCAGGTTCCTCATCTGCCAAATAGAGGTAATTGTAAGTGAAGGGTTACCTCATAAATTGTTACTGGGATAAATATAGAAAGCATTTAGGACTGGGTCTGATGTTAGCTACCACAATTGTTGGAAATATAAATCCAGATCTTTAGAAGTCCTGTGGGTATTTAAAATAGTTGCAGTTTGACATCCCACTTTGGCTCAGGTCATGATCTCACAGTTTGTGAGTTCAAGCCCTGCATCGGGCTCTGTGCTGACAGCTCGGAGCCTGCGGCCTGCTTTGAATTCTGTGTCTTGCTCTTTCTCTGCCCCTCCCCTGCTCACGCTCTGTCTCTCTCTCAAAAATAAATAACCATTTTAAAAAATAGCAAAAATAGTTGGATTTGGGACATCGGCCATCTTACTTGCCTTCCTTTCCTTCCAGTTCCTGCCCATCTCATGTGCAGAGTGGTCTGCTGCTGTTGAAGTAGTCGTTACTCCAGGCTGACCCAGAGCCTCTCAGTTAAGGTTGGGACTCCTTACACTGGATCCTCTAACCAGTGAAGAGCAGGCAACTTTTTCTGTATCATCTCCTCTCCTCTGTGGCCTCCAGATGAGTCAGTCACCTGCCTGGGTCACTACTGAGATTGTCCCCTGCATGGCAGGTCTGTACAGTCTACTCAAGATAGTCCTTATTGTCTCCAAGGATTGGAACATGCCTCCCCATTGTCTTTGCAGGGAGCCTGTCAGCCAGTCTTTCCTTCTGATTTAGCAGCCTCCACACCACTGTGGTTGGGATGGTTGTTCTTCTCTCCTCTCCTCTCTTACCAAGCATGCTGCCTGCTCACCTTAGTGCTGCCTGAATCCCACTGCCAAAGCTCCATGATAAGCAGCTCTCTCGTGTGCCTCTGCTTAGGATGCCGGCTCCACTCCAAAGGGGATTGGATGGCATCCCAGGGCACCGAATGGGCTCTCACCTCAGTGTGACCCTTGTCCTCATATCAGGAAAGACCCCCTCTGACCCCATACAAGTTTGGGAAGAACAAGGACTCACCTTGACCTCCAGAGTTAAGTGTTCTTAGACCCGAAGGCCTGGGTCAGCCTCAGAGTCAGCCACTGGTCTTTAACATGGGGCTCCTGGGTGCCTCCTGTCACCACCAGGCATGTCTGGGCAGGTCTGTATTTGCAGAAAGATCATTTCTTCTAGGGCCACTGGGTCTATGGCTTTCACCTTACAAGGGAAAAGCTGTTCTCACCCTGTCACATTCAGGGCAACTCAAGAGAGTTGCCCTCTATTTGCTGGGACAGATTTTTAGGGTTTTCTGGTTGTGATGTGAATCAGATGGGCAAGAAATGCCCGAGTCCAGGTGCAGCCATTCCTCATGCCTGGTCAAGATCATTGTGATTGCCATGTCTTCCTGGGCAAGGCTACTGGTTGCAATCACTGATTACATTATCAGTATTCTATTGCAGCTGTTCTTGACACTATCACCAGAATCAATGCAATCTTATACCATTATTGATGGCTTTGGCTGTGTTAGGCTAAATCTGCTAGTATTTTCTGTGTCATACGCCAGCTTGGTTTTGATTCCATTATGGTCTTTTGGTCTTCCCCATTTCTAATGTTTATTCTTGCAAGAGGAATCATGGTGACACCTTGGTCATTTGACCTGGCCAGTGTCCAATTCCAGAAATATATTAGGAGTATCTTTTTTGCATTTGAAAAAGGAAACAAGTGTCAACTTTCTCATATTAATCTCTAAAGGGACCAAAATTCCTCTCTGAAGGAACAAAGCACTCAAAATAGTCTCAAAAGTATAAAGAACCTCTAAGGTATTTCTATTTTAGAGGCTCATTTGCCCATCTGTCACATGGAGGGCAGTCGTCTTGACATAAATACCCTGAATGTGACAAATGTCACAGGGTAAGGATGGGTTTTTCCTTGAATGGTGAAGGCAAAACTTTCTTCTGGAAATATAGACGTGTCCACGAAGCTAGGAGGTTGCAGGAGGCGCTCAAAGGAGTCCTGAGAAGATGAGAGACAAGAAACCTTCTCCTCCCTGCACCCCCTTTAGTCAAAGCAGGTCAGATCTTATCTAATCTATCTATCTATCTATATGTGTGTGTGTATGTGTACATATGTATATATTTGTATGTATGTATATATGTATATAGTTCAAAGAAAGTTTGTCAGGCTCTGTACGTCATAACATCTCAGGGCTTGGATCATGGACACATGGGATTCTGTGTCTCCATCTCTCTCTGCCCCTCCCCAGCTCATGCTCTGTCTCTCTCTCAAAAATAAATAAACATTAAAAAAATTAAAGAAAGTTTGGGGGCGACTGGGTGGCTCAGTCAGTTAAGCGTCCAACTCTTGATTTCAGCTCAGGTTTGTGATATCACGGTTCGTGGGACCTAGCACTGAGTTGGGCTCTGCCCTCTGTCCACTCATGCTCTCTCTCACTCTCAAAATAAATAAATAAACATTTAAAAAACCCCACCACAACAACGAAAAGAAAGCTCGAGTACCACATTTGGTTCTATGAAATAACTGGAACTCGGTGGAGTCAAAATGTCACAGCCATGCCTCTCCAGGTGTGTTCATAAGTATTCAGAGCCTTCATGAAAGAAGAACCTTCATGAAGCTTCAGAGAAAATGACAGTGGGTGCAGAAGGATGAATTTTGGTATATCCTACCTTCATTTGGAGACTTAAAATGATATTTCCCACACTATACTTCAAATGTTGTAATTGGTAAATACAAATCTATTTAAAAATTACTAACTCATGACAGGTTCCTGTCATGACAGTCATCTTATGTGTTTTCAATCAGTGTGTCTTAGAGATACAACTACCACCATGTAGAATGTGTAAACATATTTCTTGTTCAAGTGGAACCTTCAAGCTTGGAGAGATGGCGAACTCCTTCCTGCCTTATCTTCGTTAACTTCACATCTCTCAAATGAGCAGATAATAGTTGTCCCACTGAAGAGCCCTTTGTCGTTATTTTGTTCCAATATTCAAGTGGGATAACTCAGTAGCAGCCCTTTACTGGCTGCACCAGCACAGCCTTGCCTGCTGGCCTACAAGGCATCTATATTTGGTGAGCAAATATTCCCTGGTCTCTGCGCAAGGGCTCTTGACCAAACCTCCCTTCCATCTGACAGGCACTTGAATGGATCCAAAATAAAACAGATGCAGCCCATTTTCCCCTCCTTGTCCTGGTTGCCATCCTGGGTCTCCTGGGCAAAGTGGAAGGGCGTTCCCAGGAGCCCACGCCTTGTGCAAAATTAGATCCACTTCCTTCCCCTCCCTTGGCCTTGGAGTCAGCTGGAATGTGGGTGGGAAGTGTGGACAGAGTTAATAACGCTCCCCCAAGGCTGTTTGGCTGATCGCAGAACCTCATGCAAGTGGGCACTTGGCTAATTTCAGAAATGAACCCATTTCCCTGGGCTGCTCCTGAGTATTTTTATAGATAGCAAATGGATCCTTGCATGTGACCTTCACAGTGTCACAGTTGGGCTCTGAGACCACTGCTCATTCTAAGTTTACTTCTGTTTCCACAGTATGATAAAGGGACTTCCTGACCATCATTCTTAGCTTGTTCTTGGGTATCTCATGGACAATTCTCTTACTATGTGCTTGAGAGGACACAGATTCTTTGTTGAAGAGAAGTTCAAGTCTGTGAAACAATATGTTGGCAATAAGAAAACACATGAAGCCCCATATCAGTAATCTTATATTTTTCTGAGGGAGGTGGAAGGGCAAGATATGTAGAGTAAGAACAATATGGGATATATGACTTCACCAAATCAGTGGAAATATCATGTTCCCAAATTTCCTTCAGGAGCAGCCATTTTCTTGTTTTCCATAAAGCAAGCATAATGGGATAAAGTCCACCATAGTTCCAGATAGGTTTTTATTTCTAATAATTTCTAATGAAACCACCTCAGGCAGCAAACCCTGATTCATGGCATGTTTTTTTATTTGGGTTTTTTGAAGAAGCAAACCATGTTTCATTTATATCCCAGGTCGTTCTAGTTTAACATGTATTACGTGTACATGGTCTTTAAATATCTCCAGAAAGATATTTTATCTGCCAGTAAATTTCAGTAACATCAAAGTGATTGGGATCTCATTAGGCAGTTTATTCTAAGGAGTGGTGGAATTGAGGCCCAGAAGAAAGAATCTGAGTGATCCCATTCATGAATATTCAGTCTTTATGAAGCTTCAGAGATAATGACTTGGAACCATGGAAAACAAAGGAAGGTGGAGTGGGCTTCAAACACAGGAGTTAGGAGGTTCCCCTCCCAAATACTGGAAAACCCTTGGCATAGAACCAGCTCCCCAGCCTACTGGTGAAAGCGGCTGCTGTGAAGGTAAAAGGAAGGGCATGGTGTTTCAGTCAGTCGTCTTCAGTAGGGAAAAGCTTATTTCCTTTATTCTGGTATTATGTTTATGCAGAGAACTCAGGAATGGAAAAACATTCTTCTGGAGAACACAGAGGAGGATTGAACCCACAGCCAGGTAAAGGGTTCACATGAAGAGGGCTTCAACACGTCCAGTCCAGTTTTTGGACCATAAGCAGGCAAGTAGCTAAAGGTCATAAGTATTGAGAATTTGTAGCTAATGCCTCCAAAATCAACCGCATGATTGTTTCAAATAAACTGTAGGAGCCAGCCTTCCCATCTGAAGGAGCCACTGGTGTTGGGTGCTGCTCTCCTAGATCACCTTTAGGGGAAAAAAGCTTCAAACACAGCTCAGTCAGGGAAACAAATAAGAAACTCATTAGCTCTGTTTGAGTGATGTGCACTGAGGGAGCTCTGCCCTGACTTTGGGGGTCCTGAACATCCCTCATCAGGTTGCACGATGAGTGAGGATGCTTGCAAACTGAGATGTTCCGGGGGGGAGGGGCCTCCTCCTCACTTTTGCTGGGAAAGTCGCTCTCATTTTCATGAGGTTGGAGACTTCTGGCCTTTCAGACCCTCAGCACCAGGTTCCAGCCACCTGAAGGAACGTGGTCCGGTGGGTGGGGTGGGGGTAGCAGAGGGAGCCAGTTGAAGGTGGGTAGCACCTGCTGCTGTCACATTCAGTCTGCCCCTCTGTGATACTCTTTCTTTTACTTTGGGAGTTGCCATCATCACCTCTTTACAAGTCTTCCTATCAAAATGACTCCTTTTTAAAAAATTATTTATTTATTTATTTTGAGAGAGAAGGAGCCCAAGTGGGAAAGGGGCAGAGAGAGAGGGAGAGGGAAACCCAGGCAGGCTGTGCACTGTCAGTGCAGAGCCTGATGCGGGGCTCAAACTCACGGACCTCAAGATCATGACCTGAGCTGAAATCAAGAGTTGGATGCTTAACCAACTGAGCTACTCAGATGTCCCTCTTACCATAATGATTCTTAAAACTGCTCTCACACATCTTTTATACCTGATGCAAATATAAATTCATGCATTCCCAGCACCAGGCATTTAGGGCTTTGGGCATAGGAAAAGGTGTCTGGGTCGGGGACAGTTTTGGAGAGGGACAGTTTCAACATGTCAGAATCCTCAGAGAGCAAGGAGAGGTTTAGTGGTCTGGGCAGGTGGGATGAGGACTCTGAGTTCACCTGCATGAGTCCCTGCCTGACCGAGACCTCCATAGAACTCATTCTTCCCCAGGATGGAGTCCAGCCTTGACTCGTGCTGACTGTGGACCCCTTGACTTGTTCTGTTGGATTCACATGTCCAAGGTGGCTCTGGACCTAAGTATGGGAAAGGTGGATGGTGGGGGGATGGGGGTGGTCTGTGGCCTTGCCTGCTGAGAACAGCAAGACATAAACCTACTGGAAGAGGGTGTCAGGCTCCACGGCCATGAAAGCAGAGAAGCCCTCCAGGGGAGGGGGGGACTGGTTTTGCCATCTCCAGTTTCCTCCTCCACATTCCAACACCCTCAGTTCAGTTCGTCCTTTCCAGGGAAACAGAGGACTAAATGGAGCTGCTACCTACTCACTTCAAAAGAAAAAAGTTTCTTTTATCTTCTGTGGTAAGATTAGGAGGCCAGGCACATTTACTTGTGTCTGAATACCTTAAACACACTCCTGGGAAAACATAAACAGGATTTATATGAAATGCTTTAATCCCCCCAAAGAGCAGTGAACTCTTTTGAAAGGGCACCAGCCATTCTGGAGTTAGGTGGGATAATACTTGCTTACGCCTGTTTCTCACCTGTGACTTGGCAGTGGCCAAAGTTCAACTGTAAACATCTCCAGAATACCTCATGGATGCAGGTGCCAGAGTGAGGAAACGAAGATGAGCAGACATGATCTAGGACTGTGACGAGCTCAAGATCCCTCATTTACAGAAAAACCTCAATCTTTAATTTTTTGAAAATATTTATTTATATTTGAGAGAGATGGTAAGAGTGGGGGTGTGACAGAGAGAAGGGGGGACTGAGGATCCGAAGCAGGCTCCTCGCTGACAGCAGCAAGCCAGATGCAGGGCTCAAACCCACGAACCATGAGATCATGACCTGAGCCGAAGTTGGACACCCAACTGACTGAGCCACCCAGGCAGATGCCCCCCCAAGCCAATTTTAAATTTTTAATGGATCTGACTTTCTTATCCCGTGAGTCTAACTGATTCTCAGTAAGTTCCTCATGAGATTACTGCAAACCACATGTTCCTAAAAATGTAAGTGTGGATAGAGTTTTGGCAGGTTGAATCACTGATCAGTATGTGTGCTAGGGTGTAGTCTCTGTCTCTCGAAATACAATTGGCTAAAGGTCTTTCTGTGTAAAGAAAGGAGCCCTTCCCATACCTGTCCAGAAAATCAGGACTTTCCCAGCCTCACAGAACTTACTAGGATAGTAGATTTCAAGATTGTCTCCTGCAATGGGTTTGTTTTATGGATGAGGAAACTGGGGCCCAGATAGGTTCAAGTCCTACCCAATGTCACACAGCTGCTATAGTCCCATCCAAGCTATGTTCAAAACAGTGTGTTTGCATGTAGACCCAACAGTGTACAACGTGATTGCACCTTGGACTTTCCACACCATTTCAAGGGTCAAACTAAGGCCAGTATTTACAAATTTTGTTGTAGGAGAAAGATACACGTACACGCACAGACACAGATACACACTATTGCATGTTCATGCGCACTTTTAGTTTTACAAAGGAAAGAAAAATTGGGAAAAGGAATGCTCGCTTCAATTCTTACATCCTAGGAAGGGAGGGCAAGTACTACACTGACTTCAAGTATCTGAAATACTAATCTTGCTTTCTTAAAATTACTCAAGTTCTTAAAATAAAGTGGGGATCAGTTTAAAAGTCAGGTGGGACAGAAGAGGAAATGGCCTAACTATCTCTTTTCCTCCCTATGAATTAATGTCTCTGTTGTCCGGGTTCTATTATGTCTTTGGAAATAATAACTCTGGAGGTTTATTTTCATTTTATTTATTTATCTATTTATTTTTTGGCTGCACCGTCTGGCCGCCCGTGGCCCACATTCACAGTGGGGCTCTGGGACTGGGCCTGTCCGGAAGAACTTCAGGGAGAGTGTTGTTTGCTTATTGCATCTGAATGAACATCTGCCAGAAACTCACAGCCCAGAATCCTCTATTTGTTTTTAGAGTGTGGTCATTATTTTTCTGACAATGCACCCCCACCCCCCTCAGCCTGAGAGGTTCTGGCCCCCTTGTGGGTGGGAAACGATCCAGGGCACCCTCCAATAGCATTTTCTTCTGTTGCTCATGGAGCAAGCTGTTCCTGATGGCACAGTGGTGGCTGGCAGGAAGTTAGTGCCACCCTGGTTCCCAGTGATGGAAAGGAAGTCAGAGGACTCTGCCTCCCAGAGACGCGGTTGCTTGGGCCGTGTCCCCCGCGTTAACACATACATCACAACATGGGGAGTAATGTGAGCAGGCAGGCCTCTGAAAGGCTGACCGTAGGGTGCTAGTGTGGCTGAGCCCCTCCAAGTGGGAAGGGCTTATCTGCCTTAGTCCTGGCCTCTGTGTCGCTTCAAATGGGACTTAAAAGCAATTCTCTAAGTGGATTAGGTCTAGAGATTAAGTTGAGTATCCTGTGTTGAAAGGCCTGGATTTCACTCTCTCCGGAGACCAGTATTTCCAATACTTTGGCAGCAGCTGCCATGCGGGCAACCCCACTGATGAGAGACGGAGAGAGGGGAGCCAGACACCACCTTTTCACTCTGGTTTGTCTACTCACCTCCCTTTCTTCCAGACCTGCCCCGGGCGCATCACGCACTGCACCTCACTGCGCCTTTGATCCCCATCCCCGCCTTTAAGGGTTGGGATGTTTTCTAGACAGTCACTGGGAAGACTGATTGGTTGTTAGGAAGGTGTCAGAGGTTCCTCTTCAGGGAATGTTTGGGACTCCTGGAGTCACTTGGTAAAAAGGCTGGAGGGAATTCATTTGACATTAGAAGTCATAACCAAATGTGGAGTTGTACAAGAACCTGAGAATCATAGGCTGCTGTTGGTCACTCCAGCCTTGATGAGCAGGATGAAGAGCAGGAAAAATTGGCAGTGAGGGGGATCTAGAGGTGAGGCATCCTACACTTCCTCAGGGTCCCTCTGTCCTGGCAAAGCTCATAAGAGGAAGGAAGGGGGACTCCTCTCTGCTTGGGAGTTGGGCACATCATTGCCCTCAGATGCCAAAGGGTCAGATATTTTTCACCAAGATGGAAGTTGCTTGCTAGACACCCTGATGTAGAAGGGGCCTTTGTTAATTGTATATTGTTTTCAAAATTTCTACTGGAAGGGGAAGTAATGGAAAGTGTGCAAACATTCAAGTGCCCACTGTGATTTATATCGTATATGGATTTTCCATGTAGTTCATTCATACACCCTACATCAACACTTGAGGTAAAGAAAATGGACTCCATTGTGCAAATATCAGTTGAGAGAACTTTGGGAAATTGCTTAGGTTCAAGTCTCTAAGAGGTGACAGAGCAAGGAATTGAACCCAGGACATTCAGTTTACGCAGGATTGACTGATGCTATGATGCTCACACTGTGCACTTATGAGACGGAGGATGTGAATTTTCCACATCAGTTGTGGAATCCACATTTGGCTCAGGGGACAGACCGGCACCCTCCCCCATACTTGCTTTTACACATGGTGGCCAGCTGTGGCTCCCGCCCGGAGTAGAGATGGAACAGAGCCAAGACTGCACATCAAAGACTAGCAGGGAAATGTGCACTGCTCCTTCCTGGCTCTGGCCTCAATTGCATGCTTTCTGGCCTGTATGAAATTAACCATGGCAAGAGGATTGGGGGAATCCTGTTGTGGAGGACAAACACTGTTTTCCCAGCTTTGTCCAATCCAATTACAACTGTTGATAGGTAGGCAGGTAGTGGATGGTGAAAAAAAGGTCCAGAGGTTTCTTTATAAGTAAGTTCTTATGACTTTCACTGGGAAGTGCAAGAATCCTTGACCAAACAGTTGAAACTGCTTAAAATAAAAAGGCAAAGATCAAAGAAGCATAAACTCTTAGTCACTTAACAGTGTCATGGAATGAGGTGATCTTACCAGTTTTTCAAGGAATTGGAATAATATAAAATATTCTTAACAAATTCTGTGGAATGTAATAATTCAGAAACAGAAATCTGCTAAGCCCCCGTACTGTGCTCTACATAAAGTTCCACAAGGCCCCAGAGAGCTTCTAGCCCAGTGGGAAGACAGACATTTGAACAATCAGAGTCCCAAACAATTAGGACAGTAGCTGAAGTAAGCAAAGAATGCTTTATAAACAGAAGAACATGGATGGTTTTATTTGGGGGAGTGAGGAAGATCTTGGAGTCTTCCCAAGATTGAAGTATTTTAGCTGAAGGCTGAAGCCTGGCTGAGCAAAGGGAGAAGGACATTTAGGGCTGAGAGCCATATATGCAAAAATGTGAACATGAAAATGGGGCTGTTGTGTTTGGGAACTGGCTTTTAGACTATCATTTGTAACATAACTGATCACTGTTGTCTACTGTAAGTGTAGAGTGTTGAATTGCAATTTATTAGACAATAAAACAAATTTTACTATATGGTATCAGGATGCACAGGCTTTGGGTTTAAGAAGACTGAGTTAGGATCTTGGCACTGCCACACTATTTGTTCATTCATTCATTCAAATACATCATCAGGCAATATGCTTGGTTCATTCATTCAAATATATAATCAGGCAACATGCTTGGTTCTGGACATAAAAAAAGCGAGCGAGGACATAGTAGCTACTCTTTAAAGATGTGACAAGTTTAGAGGTAAAGTGATATGTAGAAGGATACAAAACGGGCGCTTTTTTGAGTCCCTCTGAGAGCAGGGAGTAGAATCAGTGATGGGAGGATCTTCTCGGAGGAAATGACCTTTGATCTGAATTTTAAATCTGAAGGAAAGTTAAGAGGTCACAGAAAGGTGGGACAAGAGAATAGGAGAGAACATTCCAGGCAGAAAGGAAAGGGATAGAGATAAGGAATCCCTGCGTGTAAGAGGACCTAGAAGCAAGCCTGTGTTTCTGGAGTGTGAAACGTGAAGAGGGGTGGGTAGCAAGGGCAGGGTTGATGATGTCTTCAGGGCCAGGTGATGGAGGGATCTGTATAGCATGAACCTAGTGTTTCATTCTGGTTGCATATTAGAATCACCTTTGGTACTTTAAAAAGGTAAAATGTTCAGTCCCTGTAGAAAGGGTCCTGGTTTAATTGGACTGGGTCTGGCTGTGTTGCTGTTTGTTTTACAAACTGCGTGACTGAAGTGCACTTAGGGCTGAGAACTGCTCTTGTGGGTGTTGGCTGGGAAGCTGTTGAATAGCCGCAGTAAAGGCATGGCCTAGTCACCTGGGTAACAGAGAAAGGGTCTTTCTGATAAAAGTCTGGAGAAACCAGCAACATAAGACATAGGGAAAACATTTTGGGAGCAAACATCCGTACTAGGGATGATGAAGATTTGGATGGGGCAGCGGTTATGGGAATAAGGCAGGTAGAAGATGATTCTGAGAAGCGTTCAGAAGATAAAATAAGCAGGGGTCAATTGATGACATCAAGGTGAGGCTGCGGGAGGGCATAAGGATGGATCCCACACTCACTGCTGGCTATCTGGTAGGATGGCCCATTCACATAGAAGACACCAGTTAGATTTGCATTTTAAATAAACAAAGAAGTTTTTTAGTGTAAGTATACCTCATGCAATATATGAAGCAATATACATATATATATTCTCCACTCCCACCCCCTAAATCTGATAATCTTAGTCCCTGGCCTAAGGTAGAGACATCAATTAAACAGAGAGTATATGGGAATCAGAAAATCTCTGAAGTTGTGTTGGCAATGAATCCAGATCTAGACTTGGGAACTTTGCAGTGTGCAGGTAGAAGTATCTAGTTGGCAGTTCGATACATATGTCTGAAGTCTGCAGAGATAGCCAGGCTAAAATCATCAGTGTATTTTTTTAAATGTTTATTTTTTTGAGAGAGAGAGAGAGCATGAGCAGGGGAGGGGCAGAGAAAGAGGGAGACAGAGGATCCAAAGTGGGCTCTGTGCTGACAGTAGCATGCCCAATGTGGGGCTTGAAGACATGAGTCAGATCATGACCTGAGCCGAAGTCAGATGCTCAGCTGATTGAGCCACCCAAGTGCCCCATGATGAGTGTATATATGTAGATGTTGAAAACATGGAATGTGGATGAGTTTTCTCAGGCATACCAGACAGAGTGGGAGAAGCAGAAGCCCACGATGGCACCCTGTTTTCTAGGTCACTTTGAGCAAGTCATGTAACTTCTCTGAGCTTTAACTCCCCAGAGAATAATCAAGTGGAGAATAATAAAACCTGTGTCATAGTGTTGTCATATACATTGTCATATACGTGTATAATACCATGTAAAAGGCCCTGGGTACCTTGCCTGGCTCCTCCCATCATCAACATTTTCCTTGTCATTATCAGCATCATTTAAATAGATCATATAAACCAATGAGCAAAGACAAGCTGGTGTCTATGAAGACAAATATGTAAAAATATTAACAAAATAATATTATTAAGAAATAAAGACAAACAATAAAAATAACAAAGACCCAAACTATAAATTATTTTATGCAGCTCAAATAGTAGGAGAACTCAGAAGGTTAATTCCTCCGTTACAATATTCTCAATTTTTACCAGTTTTATTCTCCAGAGGATGGAGTGAAGGAAGGTAATTTGCAACCCCCAAACCACCCTACCAACAGTGTCTTTAGCAAAGAGTTTATTTTCTTTTACTTTAGCCTTTCTGGGAAACAAATGTTTAAAGATAAAAGTAATACTCATTTTCTGTAGCAGGGGAAAGAATGTTAATTGTCTGAATCATCCCACAAATATAAACAGATTGGGCGTGCACTTGTGCACACGCACACACACACATGCTCATACACGTGTGCTCACGCGCATGTGCACACATGCATGTGCATACACGCACACACGCATGCACGCACACACCCAGACCCCTCTGATCTCTCTTCAAATTTTGTCCAGACACGTTAGCCACACAATGAGTCACTGTTTGTTCTGTACATACAGAAAGAAACAGGACCACCAGGGCTTTTTAATCTCGTACGAAAGGTGAGAAACTAATGCCTTGATGAAAAGAAAAGGGAACATAGAAATGTTTGGAAAAGACTCAAAATAACTAATTCCACAAAGGACTCCATTTAGCTCATCCTACATACTGTAAACAGTTTTAAAGAAACTTATATTCATATATCTCAAACACTTATTTCAAGCTTCTGTTTGATATGCACTTTCTGTTCATATCCCAGTGGGTAACAGAGTACTACCCTTGCCCATTCCATCTGACCATCAAAGTGCCAAAATTTATGAAATGATCTCATAATGCCTTGCTCTACTGTAATAAATTACAATTAGGAAATAAAGAAGAAATGTGAGACTCAGGACTTAGTCTCTGAGCTTTGGAGGAAAGAGATTGATTTAAATATATGAATACAGTTTCAAGTTCCCTCCATCATAGCGTATGGAGAGAAAGTGAAAGGAAGCAGGTAGCAGCAGCTGTGTTTGTTTGCTCATTCATTTCATACCCATAGGCATTAAAGACCAATCAGGAGTTTGGTCTTGTGAGGCAGAAATGGGGGTAGACAGGCAGATAACCAGCTTCCTATTATTATACAGTGTGATAGGGCTGCACTTAGAACAAAGTGTTAAGAGAGAAGACCCTTGGATTAATTCTGCCTGGGTGGGTACCAGAAGGCTTAGCCTGAGTTTTCCAGCTAGTTGCTCATACAGTCTTAAATTTAGAGGATTAAAAAGAAAAAAAGAAAAAAAAAAACAACCCACCATTGCCTGACTTGTTATGGTTCAATACTCTCCTGGAAGAATTAGTGTTTGCCTCCTCTAGGCAACCTCCACACTTATTTCATGCCTCCATGATGGCTAGATTCCTTTGTATGAGTCTACATGGCTACTGCCCAAAGTAGGGTTGAGCTTTGTTCACATGCACCTTACCAGCACCCAGATGCAAAACACCCAGTAGGTTTCTTGTACATTTGCTGTTCATATGAATGAATGCCAGTGTGGGGCCATACTAGAAAACAAGAGTCCTCTGGAGAAGGAGTTTTCTCACCCTGCCCTCACCCACATCTCTTTGCTAAATGAAGGGCGATGCAGATATCTAGAAGTGTCAAGGGTCAGAATATTTGATGCTCTTAGCTTCTATTTCTGTGTCTTTGCTGGGGACATGTCACCCTTGTGAGAGGGCAGTAGGATGGATTACAAAAGTAGGGAACAAAATGGTGGGATTGGTGAGCTCATTCAGTGAATGAGGATTGCCAGGAGCCTTCCTATTATCTATTTCAAATTGTCACAAACCACTGACAGGCCCATTAAGAAGAATTCAACCCAACTGACTGATTCTCAGTCTGGGAGCAGAATGAAGAAGAAACCACCATTGTTGTCAGCCCAAGAGGCCATACGGTTGCTTTTCTGCCTTTCTTTTTTGTATAAGTTTATTTTATTTATTTTGAGAGAGAGCTCGAGTGATGGGCAGAGCAAGGGGGAGAGAGAGAATCCAAACCAGGCTCTGTAATGTCAGCACATAGCTCAACGTGGAGCTCAATCCCATGAACTGTGACATCATGACCTGAGCTGAAATCAAGAATCAGACACTCACTGTGACTGGCGTGATGTGGAATCTCAGTGTGGTTTTGATTTGTATTTTCCTGATGATAAGGGACGTTGAGCCTCGTTTCATGTGCCAGTTGGCCATCTGGATGTTCTCTTTGGAGAAGTGTCTGTTCATGTCTTCTGCCCATTTCTTCACTAGTTTCTTTTTTGGGTGTGGAGTTTGGTGAATTCCTTATAGATTTTGGATACTAGCCCTTTATCTGATATGTCATTTGCAACTATCTTTTCCCATTCCGTCAGTTGCCTATTAGTTTTATTGATTGTTTCCTTTGCTGTGCAGAAGCTTTTTATCGTGATGAGGTCCCAATAGTTCATGGATCAAGAAGATGTGGTTTATCCATACAATGGAACATTACATGGCAATGAGCAAGAATGAAATCTGGCCATTTGTAGCAACATGGATAGAACTTGAGGGTGTTATGCTGAGTGAAATAAGTCAGGCAGAGAAGGACAG